>NC_047653.1:1751777-2055417 GCF_902201215.1 Prunus dulcis | reverse complement strand
CTAGCATTCTCCACATATATATATCCAAGAAGTTGTATCTGTCTCCCACCCACCCGCATATCTATGCAGTTGTATTGTACTGTACATGAAGCCAGAAGGGTCTTATCTGATTGCAGTATTACATTTTCACATTTACAGTAAAACCACACTCACAGAAACAGAGCCCCTCCTCAGTCTTTAAGCTCTGTCCCAGATCTCATAAGAAAATTCTTCAGATACACACCCTTTTACACTCTTTTCCCAAAATGGGTTGGAGAAACGGAAGTTCTCTTCTCTTTTTTCTTGTTTTATTTTTTGTCCATGTGATAGATGCTATGAATTTCAGGAACAATACCCATCAAGCAGAATACAATCAGTTCCTTCTTGCCAATGGGGTTGCTCGAACCCCTCCAATGGGGTAAGTAAGATCAATTAAGTACTATTTGGAATTGCTTTCATCGGATTACCTGGTTTCCAAGTTTTATTTGAAAGCAATTGGCTTTTTTCCATTTGGCTAACTGGTTTTGAATGCAGTTGGAACAGTTGGAATCACTTCCAATGCAATATAAATGAAAGCACTCTGAAGACTATTGGTAAAGTTTTCCTATGAAAAAATTTCTTCAATATCACAACAATGTTACATACACAATTTCATTAAAAAGCTTGTTCATTGCAATTAAAGATATTGACTTTGATTATAGGAATGGCCTCAATTGAATTGGCTTCAAAGATTTCTCACAATTTGTGCAGTTGAATTTGTATACCATTCATTTGTAAGAATGATCATGTAACGTTTGGTGTTGATTTGTTTGAATTTGAGAACAGTGGATGCTCTTGTTTCAACTGGATTGGCAGCAGTTGGATACAAATATGTGAATTTAGGTCGGCATCTTTACAGACTTTCACTTAATTATTTAGTTCTGAATATCCTGCCTTTCCTAGCCACCTATAACAAGGTCCTCACTCTCACTCTTGGTGTGGTCTAAAATGCAGATGATTGTTGGGCTGAAAAAAACAGAGACAGGAGGGGTAATCTCAGAGCAAAATCATCTACTTTTCCTTCTGGAATCAAGACCCTTGCAGATTATGTTCATGCAAGAGGCTTAAAACTTGGCATATACTCTGATGCTGGGTAAATATATCTCTGAAATTTGTGTTTATATAAAATGAAGACTATCTGTTGTTCATATCATTTTATTTTCATTATTTTGTATATTAGCTATATGACCTGCAGCATGACAATGCCGGGCTCACTTGGGCATGAAGAGCAAGATGCAAGAACCTTCGCCGAGTGGGTTTGTATCTGATATTTTTATACAACATGAGGATGAGGAATTGATTTTTTTGGTTAAAGGAATGAACTTCAGCTGATAGGATCATTTGGCTGTAGGGGGTCGATTATTTGAAGTATGATAACTGTTACAATGATGGTTCTAAGCCTCAAAAAAGATATGCTAGAATGAGTTATGCACTGCAAAAGGTTGGAAGGCCGATTCTATACTCCTTATGCGAATGGCAAGTCACTTGTACTTGATAACATCATCATCCTGTCTTAAATTTGTTTACAAGGTCTGTGTGTTTGCATCATTAGAAACTGTTTGGTATTATCAAACAAGCCTTAACACAAAAATGTGTTCTTAAAGGGGACAAGAGAATCCTGCCAAATGGGCTGGTTTGTATGGCAATACTTGGAGAACTACAGGAGACATTAACGATACCTGGGCAAGGTGCACTCTCAGTTCCTCATTTTTCTAATTCTTTCAAGATCTCAACCTGAATCCTGATTTGAAAGAGAATTCTAACCTTGAAACATTGAATCATTTGCTTTTATTAATCTGTGTACATTACAATTTCAGTATCACGTCGATTGCAGATCAAAACAACATTTGGGGGAGATATGCAGGACCTGGCAAGTGGAATGGTAATTTTTTTAAAATGTTATTGACTGTCTATTTTCTGTTATTCAAGTGAAACCATGTAGTTGTGTAACATATGTTACAATTACAAACCATATTGAACTTAAGAATTTCCAGAGCCATCTTGTTTCTTATCTTTGTTTAAATGCCTGTACACTTATTTATTTGAAATGTAATTTGATTGTAATAGATCCTGATATGTTGGAAGTGGGCAATGGAGGGATGAGTCTAGAGGAGTATAGATCTCATTTTAGCATTTGGGCAGTTATGAAAGTATGCGATCATCTCCAAACTTTCTAATTGCTTTCTTTCAGTCACCTCTTTGACTTGCATTCACTGATAATACCAAAAATATTATTGTCACAGGCTCCTTTACTTATTGGATGTGACGTCCGATCTGCAAGCAAAGAGACTCTTCAGATCCTTGGAAACAAGGAGGTCATTAATGTTAATCAGGATCCAATGGGAGTTCAAGCAAGGAAATTGCGTTCAAAAGATGGCCTAGAAGTATGTTGCAGTTTCAGATGCTTGCCCTTTTCCTTCATTTCTGCAATTAGTTTATAGACTATTGATTAACCATGTTTGTTCAAATTCTATAACCTGTCACAGCTTTTCAAACTATAGTCATATGATAAGCTGTCAATTTGAAATGCAGGTGTGGGCAGGACCATTATCAAGGAAAAGAGTGGTGGTAGTGTTGTGGAACAGAGGCAGGTCAGTTGCTCCTATATCTGTGACATGGAGGGACATTGGACTCTCTCCGTATAAGCCTGTTGTCGTCAGAGATCTGTGGGCGGTATGTATGCATTTATAGAAGGATGCTTGCGCGCATGGGCTGATGCATTGGGAGCCTCACATGCATCCAGCCATCAGCCCACGCGCGCAACTTACCCTAGCACTGCTCACATTTGATATATCTGTTTTGTGTGTTCCCTCAGTGCCTCATGCCTTAATGTCATTTGATTGCAGCACTCATTTGTTTCAAGGAGCAAGCGTTTTCGGTTGACTGCAAATGTTGCTCCTCATGGTTGTAAGATGTATGCCCTAAGTCCCTACTAGAAGATAAAGATGGCTCTCTCTTTATATATCCATCTTTGGACTTGAGGTCACCATATTTATTTTGCAAAGTACTTGCACAGAAGAAATCTGTTAAAATAAATATTTTGACTTTAGAAGATATTTTATTTTGTCACATTGAATGAGAAGTTCAGGGGATTGCTTGTACGAATATTGTTCTAGCCGACAAAGTTTCACCAGGATAGATCATTCGCGGCAAAGTTTTTCTTTCAGGACAAATCTTTGCCGGGCTAGACTTTCCCGACTAATGTGGAAAATTTAATTTCTTTTATCTTCTGGTACTTAAAAAGACTTGCTTGCTGCCATTGTTACAACTTATTACTATATTATTTGTGGATAGTAGCGTAAAAGAAGGTTGTAACTTGTGACCTCTCCTATTAGGGTGGCTTTTGCACACATCGCATAGACACATACTCTTCATTTGCAATGTGAAAGCATTTTGATATAATCAAGAATATTCTCCATTTCAGGACTCATTGGTCGTCAAACATGGAATATGACATAAAAATAAATAAATAACTCCACCTAATTCTTTTTTCTTTCTAATTATAAGATGTTTTAAGTTCAAATTCTCTTTTCCGTTGATTTAAAATAAATAAATCTTGAGTGTCAACAGAAGTGTCAAGGCAAAAGTGGACTTAACTTTTTTTTCTTTCTAATTAAAAGATGTTTCAAGTTCAAATTCCCTTTTCCGTTGATTTAAAATAAATAAATTTTGATCGTCAACAGAAGTGTCGAGGCAAAAATGGGCATAAATGTAATAGTAGACAATTCATCAAAATTTTGGTCCATACCATGTTAATTTTAGATATTATCTGAAAACTGAATATGTGGCATGCGCATGTTTACACAATACAAAATGTTGCATCACATGAATGAACTGTGATTCATGGATCGCACATTGTAAGCCACAAATAAAAATTCAAGCGGCAGCAGCAGCTGTCATATGCCCATGATTTTTCAAGGAAATAAAAATTGTGGTGTTCACGAATCACGGGCACCCCCCAACCCAACTTTTTGTTTCCTAATCAACAAGCAATTAGGCAAATTCAGGCTGTTCTTCTTCTTTCATTTATTTATTTTGGTCATGTAGCCCTACAAATATGGCTACAAATTATATCATAGGATATTACCTACGTATGCCACAGCCTGGACACGTCTAAATTATCAAGGATTTCCACGTGTACAATATTGATTGGTTTTTATTATTATATATAAAGTTCTGATAGGATAAATATTTAAAATAAACAAAAAATATGTTTGAAAGCACCATATGATCCTCGTCGTGAAAGCCACTTTCTGCAGCATGTCGTGTGGACTGTGGACAAATGGATGGGCCCATCAGAAGCAGACAATCCGGCAAGTGAGAAGGTTGGGCCTCAACTTAAAAATACGGTCTGAATCTATCAAATGTTTTTTTGTATTTTTATACAACGGATAATAGAGGAGGGGGAATCGAACTTAAACCTATGAGGTAAATGCTCTTAACTACTTGAGTCACAAATTACTTATTTATCAAATGATTTAAGGTGACTGACACCGAGACTTCATTATTGATTTTGGATATTGTCTAAATGACTGATTTTGCTTAAATTTTACATACTTTCAATTAATTAATAATTTCGAATATTGTGATGAAGTGCACAAGAATGAAGCATCTCAAGTCACAAAATGTGATGTAGAGAAGCAAAAAGGACATAAAGCAAGCCAGAGAATCAAAGCTAATGACCACATTTTTAATCTTCCTCTAAATTTGTGGATAGTGATGGATATATCATGATGCATGGATGGCTACTAAAAGCAAATTGAGAGGAAAAAGTAACAAGGACCGTTCATGTAATATAGTCAAAGTCCAAGCATGACAACAGGCATTCTGACGCATGGAGTACTCGTCCCCCATGTGCTAATATGTAGACATTCGAAAACAACATTCAACTGAAATTGCTAGCTAATCTAACCTAGGCCGCCTCATGTGTTAAAACCCCAAATTTCTTAGAATGTTGGTTCCTATGGTTAAATGAATTTGACCACTAGCTACTTTGAGGTCTAAAATATGCATACAATATACATATGCAATGAGAATACACCAATTGTCAAAAAGGCAAGTGGAGATTAACCTCACAATAGGGCATGGACTCATTCAAGATCTCATAAAGATTTTCTGTCTTTGACACCAAGATCATAAGACAAAGGTATTGCATTTGGAATATGGAAAAAGCACATGATAACTATATAACTCATTTTTTAATTTATTCCATACTTTTTCAATTGTATCACGCATGGCAATTTAGTCATTCCGTCAATAATGACTATCAAAATGAATAAATCGTTTTATAGGTGATTTGTACATGAATGGATGGCTCTACTCCTGAAGTTCATATTGACGAAAGAATCAAATAGCTGCACCGCACATGAGACAAATGATCCGAGTACAAGTTCAAAGACCATTACACTTAAAAATCTGAAAAAATAAAAGAAAATGATGTCTAGCACGCACATTAACACACGTGCGGAGTCTCTCTTTCTCTCTTGTCACTCACTCACAAAATCTGTTATGTAGAGGGAGCTAGTTGGGCGTGTTTGGCTGATCAATAAGAAAAGCATGACATGAAAGGCGTACCAGGCAGTTCCAAACCTCCGATCCGACCCACAAAACCTCCCCCCATTTCTGCCCTTCCTTATCATCCATCACCCCTCCCCTTCCATATTCATGGTCCCAACCCCCACGTGTCGCCAAACCATTGCGTCATGTATCCACGTGTCGCCCGATCACCGGTGCCGCTTGGGGTCTTTTTTATTAGCACCTAACCGCCACTCTGCCTCATCAACCTCATCAACCTCGCTCACCACCATTTCCCCTCCCCTGTCTTTACTCTTTAGCAGCTACCATTGCTCAAACACTTGCAGCTTTAGCTCTAATTCTTCTTCATCAATCAATATTATTTTTGTCTTTCTTTTTGTCTTTTTGGTGATACGAACACCAACTTTAAACAAGTAATTAAGAGGAACTGATGGAGAGCACAGATTCATCATCGGGTTCACAAGCACACCCGCAGCTGCCACCCGGGTTCCGGTTCCACCCGACCGATGAAGAGCTGGTGGTCCATTATCTCAAGAAAAAGGCCGCCTCCGCTCCTCTACCGGTCACCATCATCGCCGAGGTGGACTTGTACAAGTTTGATCCATGGGAGCTACCAAGTACGTACGTCATCTTTAATCAATTAGATAGATTTCATTAATTATGAACAAGTTCAATTCAATTTGATTTTGTATTTGTATAGGCAAGGCGACGTTTGGGGAGCAAGAGTGGTATTTTTTCAGTCCAAGAGACCGGAAGTACCCGAATGGGGCAAGGCCTAACAGAGCGGCAACGTCAGGGTATTGGAAGGCCACGGGCACCGATAAGCCTATTCTAACATCCATTGGAAACCAAAAGGTTGGCGTTAAAAAAGCTCTGGTTTTCTATGGTGGCAAGCCCCCAAAAGGGATCAAGACCAATTGGATCATGCACGAGTATCGCCTAGTCAACAACAACAACAACAACAACAACTTTTCTAAGCCTCCTGATGCATCCAACAAAAAAGCCTCTTTAAGGGTACATTTAATATTATTTGGTTTGTCAAACAATAATTCATGTGTTAACTTGTGGGTTTTGATCTACTGTTTTTCTTCTTGTAGCTTGATGATTGGGTTTTGTGTCGGATTTATAAGAAAAACAATGCGCAGAGGCCTATGATGGACGAGGATTCTTCCAATAATTCTATGGACGGTATGTTCGTCCACCCATCATCAATATTGCCAGCTCCGCCACCGCCACCGCCGCAGCCAAAGCACACTACAAACTACACGGCGTTGCTCGAAAACGATGATCACGAGGGTTTTTTTGAGGGTATATTATCGTCAAGTGATCAACAAGGCTCTCACTCTCATCATCATCAGCATCATCATGATCAGTTTGGTGGTATATCTACTTCAAGCTCAAAAAGTAACCTGCCCGTGAAACGTCCACTTTCATCGTCGTTTTGGAACGATGCGGGATCGATGGGGACTGCTGCTCCTGCTGCTACTACAAGTTCATCGAGCAAAAGGTTTCATGCTGATCTCAACAGTGGTATTAGCGCCACTGCTGCAGGTGGGGTTGATGAAAGCAACTCCTCCTTTGTTTCTATGCTAAACCAGCTCCCACAGGGTACGGCGCCGTTTCACCCTAATGCACTTCTTGGGTCCCTCGGAGATGGGGTTTTGCGCCAACAATTTCAACACCCAAGTATGAATTGGAATTCATAGCTTGGTTTTGGATGATTCGGAATCATCTGTAGCTAGCTAGCTATAATCGCTTTGGACTGTAACTATAGCATGAACATACGGGTAAGGTTCATATATTTTTATTTTATCTTTTTGATAAATTTCTATTTTAAATTTTTCCTTGTGATTATAGTCATAACAATAACATGGTTTATGTAGATAATTCAAAAAATATATTTATGTTGATGTTATTATTAATTTTTTTTTTACCCAACTCCAAAAGACATTTGCAAGCAACTGTATGAACTGAAATTATTTTATTGTGATTATGGTGATGGCTTCTCCGTTTGTCATTTAGTGTATCTTAATCATAATCAACTTCTGCCCATTATCCGTCATCTCAATTATGATATAAACCCGTCATGTGAGATGTATTGTTTACATTATAAAATTTCAAGTTTGTTTTAGGATACTTTTGAAATAACTTAATCTGACTGTAGACTAATGACGTTGGCTAATGCTATGCATGCATATCACAAGCTTGCACGAAGCTTCTGTCAGTTTCTTCCCTTTCTTTTGACTAGCTAGGGCTACAATACATAGGCTTCTCTCATTTGTTTATAATCAATCACTGACTAAATATATCATTTTATATCTTCAACAAGAAACAAAGATATGATTATATATATATATTTTTAACACTGTTATAATTTTAAGATTAATTATAAATCGACAGAAACTATGAAATGATATTTTTTTTTAAAAGAGAGAAGAGTAGAGATCATTGACAGCCAAGTGGTCCAAATCTAACAAAGTTTGGGAAGCAAAACAAAAAATAATTGATCATATGAAGATATGAAATGTGGGAGAGAATCAGTGAGGGCAATAATTTCCACCAAATGACGTGTAAAATTATTCCATGTCACCATCAGCTGTTGATTACAAGATGAGATTTTAGGTTTCAAATGTCAACATGGCAAACATTTGGGCATGGAATGTTTCTTTCTTGTTTGTTCTAAAATTCCAATGCACATATGTATCGCCCTGCCATTGGCTAATCACAAAAGCACTCACCTAATTGTCGCGTTCGCTTGATGAGCTGGAATGGAAGCCTGTCCTTTGCCTATTTATTTATCCTAAATCTTAATTATTTAGCAGATTAATCTGAGGGTTTAAATCTAATCTAAGGTCTAACAGTAACGGGGTTTTGTTTCTTCCATTATCTCCGCCCTCAAAAGCCCTAATACATGGAAGTCAAGTTCATTCTACAAAAGTATCATGTTTCACATTATATTTTGTAAGTTTCAACACAGTAGAATGAGATATTTATATCATGTCCAAGTAAGGAATCGTGGCATAATGTGCAGAATAACTTCTGTTATAAGCGGGGCATCATACATCTGTTACTACCTAATTAATCAAGCTTTGTGAGTAATCACTTTACTTAATTAATTGAGAAATAGAACAAAATATATTTCAGAAACTCCACATATAATTAGTGTGTGATTTTGGAATACATACCGAAACATGAAAGTCATATTTTGAATAAGCCTTTTGTTTTCGGGGAGATTCATTTTCTTTTCCATCAATAACACAATTGTCTTATAGATACAAGCTAGCTTATTGAAACTGGCATATGTAGCACATACATATGATGTTGAGGTCGCATGAGAACCATAATCCTAAGGGCCTGTTTGGTTCGTGAATTGAACTTTCTGGGAATGAACTTCCCGTTTGATAGAAGAACGTACGCTTTCTCCTCTTTGAAATTTAACAAGAAGGGCTCGTTTTTCTCCTTAATAAACTTTCCTTTGAAAGTAAATATATATTTAAATATACCGAGTAACTTTCTATTTAATAAAGGGTTTGATTAGGGATAAAAGTCTTGTTAGTCACAAAATGTGTCTAAATGCAACGGAATTAATAAATTTATTAACCATCTAAAACATGTGCTTGTATCCTGTATGGCATTGGCAACGCAAGCTTTGTGCACCGACAAAAATGATTGCCTTAAGAGGATGAAATCCATGAGCTACATTCCTCGAAAAGGCACCATGCCATGATGCCATATGAGCCAATCAAACACAATTAGCAATTACAAGATCAGTTCTTTCAAGATTACCAACAACAACAGTACAAGAGAAAGGTGGCCATTCAATGCTCTTTTTCTTGGCAACGAACAAGGGCCTTATTTTACACAGAAAATTAAAGGGTTTTACTCTCTTCATCTGTAAACGAACATATTTTATTCTCTATATATAGTTAGGCTATATATATAGTCTTCTGCTACATGTATAGCTTAGCAAATTGGTAAATCTTTTTGAGCCCTACATCTATATTAATATATATAGGATCTCCTTGATTATCAGCAGAACTGACTTAATTAATCATGTTCGAGCCGAAGGCAGAGATTCCCCAAGAAGAAAAGACGTGAATAAAGCCAGTGAGTTGCTTGGTTTGAAGCAGGGAACTGCATGCCCAGCTCCTCTAAATGTGGCAAATGTAAGACCTTTATATTCTTGAAACCAACCACTGACCTGCCATATACTTATCATAATTCACAAAATTAATAGAAAATGGACATTTAAGCTATCATTATACTAGTTTTAATTATTAACTTAAACTTCAATTTTGAAGGCTTGGTTGGTGGTAGTAACTAGTTACCTGCTTCTGGTGGTACCAAGGACTCCATGCCTTATTAATAGGCAGTCCCAGAGCACTTAAGCTGTATCTGGTGGAAAGCACAGGAACTCTTCCATCTGTGTCTCCACTGAGCCATCCACAAAAAAAAAAAAAAAAAAAAAAAAAAAAAAAAAAAAAAAAAAAAAAAACCATAAAGGCGGGTTTTAATTTATATTTCATTTCCATTATAATAATATCATCACTTGACATTGATGTTAAGGCAGGGAACATCTACCTGTACACCCATATTCTGAGTCCTGCTGCAATGAGTTTCTTGTATATAGGAAGAACAGATGGCTTTGAATATGCCCAATCTTCAAATATTTTGTTACTGCAAAACCAAATTAGTTGAAAATTTTCTTGAATACAGTCTTAAAATGAATAAATAATCTTGGCAAACATAAATGAAATATAAGTCCTATATATGTCCAAAATAAGCCAAGGACACAGCAGTAATTACTTGCAGATGCTCCAGTTCTTGAGCCGGACACCATCACTAACATGGAGGGCCTTTTGCACTTCTGGTCTGTTATAAAATGTTTTCGTATATTCGTCGAGACACGGGTCATAGCCACCCATAATCCTTGGCATCTGATAAGCATAAGCCATGAACTTGCATGTTAATTAAACTTAAATTATATACAAAGGGTTCATAATATTAATTTTAAATCTTCTCTCACTCACCATGGTAGATGTGCGCTTCATCATGACTTGCATTGAACCATCATCTGAGCTTGCTGTATCACCAATGCAGACTGAGGTGTAGAGGCTATAGATATCTATCTCCTTATACTGTTTTAACACTTCATCCACAGCTAGAGTACAATCTTTGTTACTCCAAGTATCATTTCTGTCGAAATCACAGCTTTCGCGTATTATTTTGTGAGTTTCATCTGATACCACAGCATGGCTCCAAGCATAATCCACCAGACCCCTCCAGTCCTCAGCATCAGATGTTTCAGGATTACCCAACTGTACATCAAATAGAAGAAAATAATTTAACCAAAATAATATATATGTATGATGAACAGAAACAGATCAGATAGATCCTATTTGTTGTTTCCCAAAGGACCATACCAGGATACCCTTGAGATCAATATGGAGGGAAGTATCTTTGTTCTTGTCATAAATGACCTCGGCTAGCTCCGGAACATATTTTCCTGTTAACAAGAAAGAGAAGAATTTTGGGTATACAAAAGAAATTCGATTGGAGAGCACATGATAAAAAAAGGATGAGGGACTGAGGCTGACTTACCTGCATAGCTCTCCCCTGCAATGTAAAAGGTCCTTGTTCTGTATGATGGGAATTTGAGAAACCACTTATGCAGGAAATTATACGCATCATTCGCTGAATTAAGTAGAAAAACCAGATCAAAATCTTCTAACGGTATCATTAGCCTCACCACAAGATCAAAAAGAAAAAAAGAAAAAAAATCTTAACCATATGTTTGAAAATAACATAAAGCAGTAATACTTGTTTAATCATTGGAAATAGTAATACCGTTTGTAGAGAATATAAAGCACTCAACTTTTAAGTAACTGACCTGTAAAGACATCTCCAAGATTCTCATAATCAGAAGTTGTATTGGAGTACGAGAAGCCAACCCCAACCGGAGATTCCAAGAATAACATGTTGGCCTCTGCATCATGAGAGATATCCAAATATATTACTACAAATTGGTGAATTTTTATTATCATAAATTCAAAATAAAGGGAGCACCATACAGATAGTATATCAGCAGGTGCAAGCAATTAAAGAAGCAAATGAGATGTTTAAGCATAAAGCAGAGCAAAGTTTGCATAACTGATTTGATAGTCAAGTACCCAATACCTTTATTCCATGAGTAGTTATTAAATCTAATTCCATGTCCATCAGTGTCCACTATGAATGGACCAATCTCTTGGGTAGCTCCATATCCCACAGAAGAGCACCCAGGACCTGAAACATAAAGCATCTTGTCACCTCAGCAGATAACATGAAGCAAAAGTGCCAAATGGGGATTATTAAGTGTCATAGAAAATTCTTTGGATGAGTTGGAAAGGACGAAAAGATGACCTCCACTAGAATAAGTACAATAGGATAATTAACCCCCATATACTCTAATAAAAGCTTTATAATTGTTTATTAACAGAAACTAAACTGTTTAAATATTGGGTGACGCACTGTCTAAAGATAAGGAAACATGAAGATATCAAGGAACCTGTGCTTGCTTCCTCTTCCACGCATATATGATTATGTGTTTGGTATATAGATAAATACAGATTTGGTCAAAAGATGGATATATATACCTATATATCAGCATGGAATATATCTAGATGGCTAAAAAGATAATTGCAAGAAGCTGATGAAAAGTTTTCCCTGCTAAGATGATTTAGAACCCAACAACTTGTAATCAAATTAATTAATTGGTTCCAGCCAAACATCACCTCCCAGTGAGGTTCATAAACAACCATGATTGAGGCATTAGCAGAGGGAAGGTGGAAGTCCTGGCTTGCAATGTTTATGGACAAATACGAACCATACATTTACACGTATTTATGACCATATATGTAGTTTTATATATATTGCTCGTCAGTGCTCACCTCCATTAAGCCACAACACCAGAGGTTTTGCATCTGGGTTGGTAGCAGCCTCATAAAACCAGTAAAAGAGAGCCCTTCCATTTGTTTGGTTCACTGTGACATAGCCAGCATAGTGCTTGAAGTCTACAGCAGGCTGGCCAGGCAAGTTGGTCACAAGGTCCTGAGTCCCCAATAAGTTGATCAATTTCTCACTATTAGACCGTTTCTTTCTAGAACCCAAAACAGGCTCCACAAACTGCAGAGCAATAAGGGCCAAGACGAAGAAAGCTGTCGCTTTTGGTACAAAATTCATATTGGATGGGAAGTACAAAAACAGACACCAAACAATATTACTAGCTGGAGACAGCTACCACAAAACAAGGATGAAACATAAGCAAATCCAACATGTCTATTTATACTCAACGGGGACTAATACTAGAGCATCCACTAAACCATACGAGGATGTATGAAATTCAAAGAAAGAAAAAAAGTAGATATGGAAGAAGAGTCCTACGTGGCAATGTAATACTTTATGAAGATGACAAATGTGACATTGGCATCTGACTCGGGTTAATTACGCAAGCTCAGCTTCTAGGCTATTCATGCATGAGCAAGTGTGATAAGTGGTACCTCCATTGTCTAGTGTGGGTTGGTGATGACTGAATGAGTACTCAGAAAAAACAAAAAATCTATGATTCAGAAACCTGATGTCTAGATTCTACTCCTAGTATCATCCCCCACATCATAAAATCTGAGCCAGTATGGGAAGATCATAAAAGTCTCTGAATGGTAATATTTCTACTCCTAGTATCATCCCCCACATCTGAGCCAGTATGGGAAGATCTTAAAAGTCTCTGAATGGTAATATTTCTACCCCCAGTATCATCCCCCGCATCATAAAATCTGAGCCAGTATGGGAAGATCTTAAAAGAGTCTCTGAATGGTAATATTTGCTTTGGTTACGTGTGGATTGAACAGTCCAACTCAAAACTAATTGACAACGAATTACTAAAGAGAGCTCAAATTGTATACCTTATAATGCATGATAGGATATTATATTATCGACAATAACATTAACTCTATCGGTATTCCATCAATGTCTTATGATGTTGATTAAGTAAATTTGACTATTCCTCTTGGATTTGTATTTATCATTTAATTATTCAAAAGGGGTGTGCTAATAACTTTACATTGTGGAAGTAGACTAGTAGTCAGCTCTTCCACAGCAACTAGCATATATAATACATCCAAGAGCACAAAAGGGAAAACAAACGACCCAGTAAAAGGTCAATAAATACGTACTTAAATATTTTTTTTAATTTGCTAAGAACCAAATTAGCGACAGCAGTTGGATTGGATAAAATTCCATATTCATAAAAGATCATCTAATATAAAGAATTAGAGCATAAATAGAAGGAACTGATTAATATCGTTAAAGTTTCTGCAGTAATAATCTACAAAGAAAAAAAAAACCAGTAGTATTAGCTACGCTTAATTAGCAGACATGTGGAAAACCAAAGTAATTAATAACTAAACCTGGGGAATCGTTATCCTTAACTAAGGTACAATGTTTTGATGTCGAATCTACTGTTACAGAGTCTAATAGCAACAAAAAAAGGGTACATGTTCATGTTCATGATTGAAAAGGGATAAACCAAGACAGAGCTCGTGGCAATCTCTTGGTGCATAATACATATCAGATAGATCATGTTCTTGCTAGTCAATGATTATATCACAAAGTGGAAAAGGCATTGTGGTATATATTCCAACTTAGTGGTGTTCTTCAAAATAAAATAGGAAAAGGCAACTACTGCTCTTCAGAATCCCATCATCACAAAGGAGACAGATGGAGTTTTGTGGCGAACCTTGTGCGTAATGACTCTTGAATCTGATGAAGCCAAAGTGGTGAAAGGAATGAAAGAAACAACCAATTAAGTTAGTGGGGTTGAACAATGACTTGGATTCCAACTTTATTATTTGAAAAATGAGATGGAAATCATCTCTTAGTTATTCAATTAGCAATCTAATTCAAATTTTAATTTGTAATTTTTGAAATTCTCACCATCTGCTTCTGAGATATGTTGTTGCCTGAACTGCTAATTTGCAGGGTTCACTCAGTACGATTCGAGATGCTTCAGGCAGTTTTATCTTTACTACAAATCTAGCTAATATGACAGAAGATTAGTACTGTAAGCACAATTCTATTCTATCTAAAAGCATATTATTTCCAGTCCCACATGGGAGTCATCTTTTTTGGCACCAGAAAATATATCCCTGGCAAAGGATTTGCCACATCCCTCTGGGCTCTCTACCTCCAACTTAATCTGTATTGGCCAATAGATGTCCACCTACTTCTTTCGGAAACTATTTTCCTCGTCTCCCTTTTTATGCGTCTCATTGCCACAAAGCAGGAGTTTAGTCAATGCAGATAAAGAGAAGTGCAAATCTGTGTTATGCTCGTGAGGATTAGACTGATCAGCATCCAACTAATTAATATCTCAAAAAAGCATGCATCAATACATGTACATATTAAGGCGCACATTCGGTGTATATGCATTCAGTGCTAAAATTCATGAGTTTTGCCAGCAATATACACAAAGAAGGGGCACCAGCTTTTCATAAATGAGAAACCCTTCATACTTTACGTGTTGCTCTTTTTTACCGACGATCATCACCAAGTCATCAAATGCATAAAGGCTCCAGCTTGCTGTGTCTTCTTTCTGTCTTTCTGACTCTGTTAGGTAAAGTAACAAGTGATATACATCAACGACCTGATCAAAGTTGAGATAAAGCGCACTAATTGCGGATAACAATTAACAACCTACAGGTTTGAAATTAACTTTACAAATTAAAAAACTTGGTGTCAAATTTAACGCACTACAACCCACAAAGTGATATAGAGGATATTCTGCACTACCGAAACTTGTCCAGTATTTTACTTATAGTCTATTAAGTTGTCTAGATCTTCTGCACTAATTATTGATAATGCAAACAGGATTTCTTTCTACCTCCAATGACTATAGGAGAATGCAAACCTGTCGAGGCTACTAGTAGTAGTACTGTAGAAATGAATTATCTACACTCTAACAGACAACTAACGCAAGCCTATTCAACCAATCTCATAACATAAGTATACACCTGTTCGCCTTGCAACTAATAGAAAAAAACAACCACTAGACTATATTCTTGCTTATAATTTCACTCTCTCCTCTATACTACTTTAATTCTAGTACCCTTTTATTGGAAGCTATAATATATAAAAAAGTATAGGAGACTATCTACATATATTTATGTTAAATTCTTTAGGTAAAGAATTCATGATAATTAAATGAGACTTCTATAAGCACAAATGCCCGATGGATCGATCAAATACACTAAAGACTAAGAAAAAGTACATTACATGTTTCAAAAAGAATAAACAAAATAACAAGTGCTTAGGCCACTCATCTACTACAATAAGGCAACCAATATAATCTGTCAATTGCCCTTGTGTTACCTGCTTGTAGAGAAGGAACCATCCAATCTTATTGGTTGAAGGGAGAAAAGGCAATCTCACGTGATTTACATGTAAACATATTTAGAATCTTTCTTAACCATAAAAAACGATGTCATCGAGCACCATGGGCAGTTAAAGTCTCTACAGAGAGACCTATACCATTGTTCATCCAGAAGCTAGCTGAGTTGACTATATCTTAGAAGGGAGGAAGGGGTGCATTAGAATTTATTATAGCTAGCTTTTGACCATATGATTTATCATTAGATGAATAATGTATACTATATCTTAAACATAAACTGTGTTTAATCTATTCATCTAGTGTTGCCCACATGTGTTTCGGTTCACACTACAAAAAGCTTACACTTAATGGGGGTGTGGGAGACTTTGGTGCTCTTCTTTTTAGGGGAAAGGGCACATTACACTACAAAAAGCTTACACTTCATATCTGAGTATTATGGAGCACGAAAGGGCACAGTATCATATGGGGTATACTTTGCATAAAGCTCTTCATTGACCAGATTGTAGATTCTGATAGGCCTCCCATTCAAGCGCATGTCATTCTTGCTTACATCAAATTCTTTTTCTAGGACATCTACTTGAACCTATGGAAATAGATTTACATAAAAGAAACAAGAACATTACCTTTTCTAGTTGGTTGGTGTGAGAATTATCAACTGCATGATGATACAGGGATTTGATAAGAGATGGTTCTACTTAAGAAGATTGCTTAAACTCCATGATCATCCTGGTGCCATGCAATCAAGTGACATCCAATTTACTGAAACATTAACTGTTGATGAGATGAACAAAATATGCAGATGTTATGTACATTAATGGATTAGTTGCATGCTATGTCACTTTCCTGTTGTCTCATCCGGCTCTTACTGTTGTTTTACTCCATTTCCATAGTAGCTTAAGAAGAAATTTTTGCATACGTAAGCCCTACTCCTATTAGTGAATCCCTTCCAGTTTCTTAATCAAAATGCCATCAGGGGCCTACTAGATTGTAGCTTCTAATAATTTTACCAGACCAGAGACCAGACAATATAATGGGAGAACTTTGAAAGTTCTTTTGCAAGACCCGGTGCCACTTTCAAAAGCAAAATAGAATTGTCGAAATTCGGATTAGCCTGCCTAACATTGGCATCAATACTCAAACTACTTGGATAACCCCAGATGTTAGGTACAAATGTGTCAGAGAAAATGCTTTAAAATTATTATTTCTAAGACCTAAAAGATGCAGAATCTATGGGAGACTCATATCATCCAAAACAACTTCCATGTATTCATTTTCAGCCTTACCTTTTAGCATTCTAAGAATGTTCTCGTGGTCATAGTGCAGTAATTATTTTGTATTCTTATCGTTTCCCTTTTTCCCTTTTCAATACTAGCATCATTGCCTTAGTGCCAATCACTTTGAACTGTGTGCTTTTTATTTAACTTGCTCCAATCACTTTGAACTGTGCTTTTTCTTTAACTTCCTTTATCGTTCTTCTTCTCTTTTCTTTTGTTTCTTTTTTCTTTTTCTAGGTAAGAGGTTTTACAAGTTATATCCTTGCGGAATTGAGGCTGAATATTATATCCCAGTAAGTAGCCGTTTGGGGTCAATTCTCTTCCTTATTTGTTGAAGAATTTGTGCTCTCGGCGGGTGTTGGGGAGAGGGAGAGAATGATAGAGAACTAACTAGTATTGTATTTGACCAACAAAATGCAGTTGAGTGTAAATGGTTCAGGAAGTAGTAGTTTTCCGATGCTACAGAGAGAAGAAACAAACCAAAGAAGTTGGCCATCATCTTCATCTGAAAGCAAAACCTCTCCTCCTGAGTCCTATCCTATTATAGGAAAAGCATAATAATAAACTAATGGTGCTGCATGCAATGCAAGTGTTGCACAAGTAGGCACAGTGCAATCTGAGGTTCTGATCTGATCTACTTTCTTCTATTCATGGATGATGAATTTCAACCTAACAGGATGATAGAATGTAGAAAAATACCTTTCTTTTTGGTGCTTAATTCTTAGTAGGGCAAAGGATAGTTTCTTTTTTCTTTTTCCAAGTTGGATCTCTTCCCAACTACACTAATAAAAGCTAGTTGATAAACTTTCCCAAATGTATGTATGTATACAAATTCAATACACTAGCTAACAATTTAAAGCTACGGAAAAGAGAGCTCTATCTATCTATCTATCTATCTATCTAGCCATGCGGCAGAGGCCACAACCTATTAAGAAACATCCTCATGGGAGTCAGGATTGACATGCTCCTATGATCCTATCCTAACCAAACCAACCACTAACATTTGTTTTTAGTAAGGAGTAAGGACATCATCATAGTGTCTATAGACTAAAGTGCAAATAAAAATAAAAATAAAGTAGTTTTGTTTTATTTTATTTTAAATATTATAGTTCAAATAAAAATAACATTATTTATTATTTACAAGAAAGATTCTTCCAAAAAACAAAAAACAGAAAATAGGAAAATAGTATAGTGATTAAAAAAGAGAGCATCTGAGTGAGTCACAGAACCTGGGTGAACCGAGTCAAACATACCTCGAATACATCAACATCAAGACAACAAAAAAGTCATCCTTCATCCATCTGGTCGAGTCATCAGCTTCTTCCAATTCTAAGTGAGAGCCGCAAATCTTGAAGCACAGCAAACAAAACAACCACTTCCCAGAATGAAGGAAGAAGAAAGCCTCCTCTCCACCCAAACCCAATCGGGCCAACCCCAAATCCAAACCCAAACTCAACTTCTGCACTACTGGGGCAACACCCCAGAGCAAGAATACTACAATCTCCAAGGCATCAAAGCCTCCAAATCCTTCTACACCTCACCCAGAGGCCTCAAACTCTTCACCCGGCAATGGCTGCCCCTCCTCTCCCCTCCACGTGGCCTCATCTTCATGGTCCACGGCTACGGCAACGACATCAGCTGGACCTTCCAAGCCACCCCAATTTTCCTCGCCCAACAGGGTTTCGCCTGCTTCGCTCTCGACCTCGAAGGCCACGGCCAATCCCACGGCCTCAGGGCCTTCGTCCCCGACGTCCATCTCGTGGTCCAAGACTGCCTCGCTTTCTTCACCCTGGTCAAGCAGCAAGAACCCCAATTTCTAAACGTCCCCTGTTTTCTCTACGGCGAGTCCATGGGCGGCGCCATTTGCCTTCTGATCCACTTCGCGGAGCCGGAAGCTTTTCAAGGTGCGATTTTGGTGGCACCCATGTGTAAAATTTCTGATAAGGTGAAACCCAGGTGGCCAATTCCTCAAATTCTGACGTTCGTGGCCAGATTCTTTCCCAGCTTGGCCATTGTGCCCACCGCGGACCTCATGTACAAGTCTGTGAAGGTGGAGGAGAAGAAGATCATAGCGAATATGAATCCGATGAGGTACAGAGGAAAGCCGAGATTGGGGACGGTAGTGGAGTTGCTCAAAGTGACTGAGTATGTGAGTCAGAGATTGGGCGATGTAAGTCTTCCGTTCATTGTGTTGCATGGAAGCGCAGATGTTGTGACTGATCCGAATGTGAGCAGAGCATTGTATGAAGAGGCCAAGAGTGAGGATAAGACGATCAAGATTTATGAAGGGATGATGCATTCCTTGCTGTTTGGGGAGACTGATCAAAATGTTGATATTGTTCGCGCTGATATTCTTTCTTGGTTGAATCATAGATGCCATGCCAGAGGAGGAGGAGCTGAATGACATCAAATTACTACCTTTTTTTTTCTTTTCCGAAATGGTATATCATATTTTTCAATTATCACAGAGATTCAAATCAAAACTATTTTTGTGTTTTATTTTCAATTGTCACTATTGAAGTTGTGTTTGATTGAAATGAAATTGTGTTTGATTGAAATGAAATTGTGTTTGTAGCATGTCCTGCATTGTCCTGATGATGAACATGGAGTATTATTTGCCGACTAGCACCACCCCCCTATGGAAATTGTGGCTGACCATATGGTCTTGCAAGTTGCGTTTGAAACCCTCGCGCGTTTTGACTAGTTTGCTTAATTATGTTTAGTTAGTTGGAGAGGCAGAGAGAGAGATTGCTCCCACCAAAATCAGCAAACCCAGGCACGTACATCATTAGTGATTAGTGACCATGAAACCAATTTGCTCAACACAAACCATGGATTAATCGTGGATATGAACTAACTGATCACGAGAAGAAGCAAATTTTCACAACCAAACATTTGTATTATGTATATCATAACTAAACAAAAAGAAAATATTATGAAACGAACCGAGGTAAATACCCTCTCATGTACAATTATAAAAAATAAAAATAAAAATAAAAAAAAGACGAGAATCTTCACTGGAACTTCACATCTTTAATTGCTTTAAACTTCCTACTCACATCCTATACAATATCATGGAGAAAACGAGGGCAGGGAAAGAATAGAAATTTCTAGAGAAAAAATTTGGGAAAAAAAAAATGATCATGTGATTCTATACAGACTATGAACATAATCTTCTTGTTGATAGAGCCCCATGCTACTCCTTTTAGATCTATGGTCAGATAATCTTCTTCAACTACCAATTCTGCTGCTGCCAATGCCAAAAACAAAGCTATTGACAATACCTTTTGTGTTAGCAAAACAAAATCTGCTCAACCTAAAAAAACTCTCTAATCACATCATAAACAGGTACTTCAGATCCTCTACTGTCAGACGAGTCTGGCGACCACCAGTTTCATCCTCTCCAAACGCAGAGGCCACCATCTCTCTCTTCTTTTGCTGCACAAAGGGATAATGCACAAATGAGGTTATCAGCCAAACAATAGAATATATATTCCATAAGATAATGCAATGCATTCATCTCCTTCTCAATGTCTGGTTTCTCTAAACATGAGCCAAAGAAATATGTACAATCCAACAAAGAAATCAGCAAATATATAAAATCCAACAATGAAAGTAACAAATATGTAAACACTGCCCTACAGAACATTATGATCCAAAATGAGCAAGTAAATATAGTCTTTTCTGTCCACCCAGCTTTACTGAGACGAGCCAATTTTTCTATACCAAGATGTAGTAACAAACAGCAGGCATCCATGTATATATCATAGATACTCAGAAAAACATACTGAACTACAGGTTGTCAGGAATACATATTCCCCAACTAAAAAGCACATGAAGATGAAAAGCCCTACTGGCCCAAGTTATTTCCTCTAATGCCAATGCCATTATGGCAGTGCACAACTCAAAGAAGCTTCAGATACATTACAAGCAACAAATGCTACCTAGTTCTTCCCCAGTCCATGACTCCATACGAAAAATGTACAAGTAGTACCTAAGGTCATTGGTCTAATACATTTGCACTTCAGCTTATCCAAGCTTGTACTGTAGTGGTTAGAAAAGCTAAACTACAAATAAAACAGAAAAAATAAAGAACAGAAGGAAAGTACCTGAAGGGCCAAAATACGATCTTCAACAGTATCTCTCACAGTCAACCGTAAAACTGTAACAGGACGAGTCTGCCCAATACGATGTGCTCTATCAATTGCTTGATCTTCTGTGGTAGGATTCCACCAAAGATCCAAAAGAAGAACATGACAAGCTGCAACCATGTTGAGACCAAGACTAGCTGCTTTCAAGGACATAATCATAACTGACACCTACAAGAAACCAGGTCAAACTTCAGAACTATCAAGTTAAAAAGAAAAAAACTAAAACTAAAAAATTTCTTTGAAACTTATATCAAGATATCCTATCATTTCCACAAACCTCCGGAAGGGTGTTAAAATCCTTGACGGCTTTGTCTCTAGCAACAACTGACATTGTTCCATCGAGTCTTCTATACTCAATGGAAGAAGTTTTAAGGCATGCTTCAAGCAAGTCCAGCATCCTTGTCCACTGTGAAAAGACTATTGCTTTTTCTCTAACTACCTTATTTGAATTCTTAGAACACGTCTCCACATCCAAGTTCTGTCTATTAGGAACATCCTCAAATGGTTCAACCACACAAATATCAGAAGAATTTTCAGGACAGCCAGCATTTCTTTCAACTCGGTCATCTAAGCAACTATTTCCAGAAATACAAGCCTGCGGTTTACACATTGCACACAGAACCTCAAGTGCTGCCTTAATTTTTGAAGAATTATATGAGTGATCCTCATAGAAAGACTCTACAGCATCAAAAACTTCTGAACCAATGCTATCTGGATTAGGCTGGTCAGATAGAGAACTGTTCAAAGTGGCTTTTGAAAACACTGAAGAAACATTTAGTCTAACTTTGCAATTTGTGTTGGGGCACTGGTTGTCATCGCCAGTAAGATGTTCAGAAATGCACTGGCTACAGAAGACATGACCACATTCAGAAACAACAGCATCTTCAGGTGGATCCTGAGAAAAAATAAATCAAGGTGTCAAAAAAGAAAAGCCAGACAAATTTCTTAACCTGCATAAAGTCTAACTTGACAGACAATTAATAAGACAACTTCCAAAGCGCTTAAAGCAAAGGGATATATCCAAAGAATGTCAAGGGATAAAGGCAATACAAATGCACCATAATTTGGACAGTTGGTCATGTGTGCAATTCTCACAAAAACTATATCCATAAAAGGGCTATATAAATTATGCACATTAACAAGACAACCTCGGAAGAAGATAGAAAAAATGGATGCTACGCCACATGCCATCCACCCATTTCAGTAAACATAAAATCATTATGTATATACAATGAAAATTATCAAAGGGAAAAAAAAAAGTTCAAGTAAACACTTACATTGCAGAGGCCGCATATTGCCAAAGAAGCTTCTAAACAATTCATAAGCGAAAGTTGTTTGTCACGGGGAAGTTTCTTTGCATTCTCAACGGAAGATCTCCATAAAGAATGTGAATCATACCGTCTAACAAGAAGAGGGTGATCACAAGCTTGTCGAAGACGCAAAAGCATTAACAAAATGTTAACATAATTTTGTTTGACAGTTCCAGCAGCTGCGTATTCCTGACATAGCAAGCATATGTATTTGAGAACATGACCAAAGGCAACTAAACATGTATATCACAAACTTAAAGAAACATACTCTGAAAAACTAAAAACTAAAAAAAAACTAAAAGGAGCTAAAAGTTTCCTTTCAAAGGGGGAAAAAGAACACAATGAAAAAAATAAAGCAATTCCACTATCAAACCCCAAATTGGCTTTCCCAGTAAAAACATACCTCAAACTGTGCACGTGAATCAGCCTCTAGCCTGGAGTAGAAATCTCGTTCTTCCTTTGAAAACTCCACCCTTTTCAATTCTATAAATTTAGGTGGTAAAGTAATAATAGGTTCGCCATCAAGAAGTGTGCCTACAACGAACAATTGCCATCAGATGGTGATAAATCAATGTAGATTAATTGGATATTGACAGTAAAAATGCCAGCGGGAAGAAATTTACAGTTGAGAGCTCACAAATATTATAGAATGATTATAGTGATAAACATTTGTTTTTCATTTAAAAAAAAGTTCTAAAACAAAATGCCTTTTATACTTCAATTCACTTCAGATCACAGAAGTTAAAGCTTATTAAATTGTAACCATCCTAGAAAATAAGCATGAATAATAAGTGACAGTTCACCATTGGCCAAAGTCAATGAGAATGACTAGAACACATACAACACTAATTTTCCAAAGGCACCAGCAAAACTAGTAAATTCAGAATATCAAAATAAGCACCATTAAAAGATTCAAATAGCAGAAATATTATATTTTATCACACCTTTTGTGCGGCGTAACATAATTGTCTTCAAAACAGCTTGTAGTTTTCTGTACCCTTTTGCTGGATTCTTACTAATTGGGACCTTAATTGTAGAGCAAAATGACTTGTATACGGCATAAGGATCATATTTGAGAAATCTAAAGTAGCTATAAAGGTCATCAATCGCATTCTGGATAGGAGTCCCTGATAAGCACCACCTGCGTTTTGCACGCAGACCCCAACAGGCCCTAGCTACTTGAGTTCTGTGATTCTTAATACTCTGAGCCTCATCCAGGACAACCCTAAACCATCCAACCTTAGCAAGAGGGCGTGCAACAGACTCAAGCATTGCACTCTCTACTCCCTTTTTACCCTTTGAACATTTATTAGCAGAACCTTGAGGATATTTCCTTTTCTTACTGGATGAGAAACCCACATGTGGAATATCATTCTCTTCTGGCTTCACTTTCTCCTCATCATCTTCATCAACAAGAGGCTGCTTTGGGACCTCCATGCTAACAATTGAATATGTTGTGAGGACAACATCAAACTTAGCCAGCTCACAAGGATCCTTCGTTCGGTTGCTTCCATGGTAAACTAGCACAGAGATATTAGCTTTTCCAGTTACCTTATTATGCAACTCCTCAGCCCACTGGCGGAGGACACTTGTAGGACAAACAACAAGTGTTCCAGCCGCTGGCCTTCCCTTTGCCTGTACCATAGGTTTCATGCTCTTCTTTTGAATTCCATTTGGGATAACTTCACGGGCATCAGCATGTTGCTTCCGTCCAACAATCTCAGAAGGCATATCATCATCATTGTCCAAATCAAGAGTTTCCAGCTCGCGCTTTTTAACATCTTGACAGGCCCCATAAGAAGGAGGCCTTTCCTTAAGTATAAGTGCAATTGTCGATATTGTTTTTCCCAATCCCTGCAAAAGGATGAGTATATTAACGCTTGAGAATATTTGGCACAAGTCCTTGTCAGATGAAGTTGTGTTAGCTAATAAAAACTAAATAGTACAGACCTGATCATCCGCAAGAATTCCTCCCGAACAGTGCAAACTAGCTGTCTCCTTTTGAACCATCCATGACAATGCAATTCTCTGTCCAGGATACGAGTTAAAACTTAAATGCCCCATTTAGTGCATTCACCGATACACAAATATACGCAAAGCAGTAGTCTAAAACAAAAAGGCACTGGTTACAATTTTAAAAGAGAGGGATAGTAGGCACAAGGAAGTAGACTCCTTGAAAGAGAAAATTCCAAATTAATCACAGTTCCATATAACCAACCAGTTATGACTTTTAAAAAATCATGAACATTAAACAGACAAGCCAAAACCCAAGTGGAAGCTGAGGAAACCCGACTTCTAATTTCAGGTAGAAGATTTTGATTCCACAACATGAACCGCTTGATAACTTGCCATTATTTTAGAAAACATGTGCAACTCGATATACATAAATAAGCTTTCTGCCTGTCTATTGGAACACAACCGGAAAACCATTTTCTACACCTTGAAACAAGGAAATAACCACTCCAAAGTACTTGTATCCGAGTTTATTTTAGTTGATAATCACAATACCACACTAGATTCCCATTGGACCCACCCAATTGCCATTTTTTGGGGGTTGCAAACAATATTTATCTACAATGAAAGTTAAAAAGAGGGTACAATTCAAAACCTGATGTCGTAAAAGAGGAACTGCTAAAAGTCCATCTGGTGGAATAGCTTCCGACTTCGGCTGTGAAAGGTCCTGCAATGCATCACAAAATTTGTCCCACCAAGGTTTTAGATCTCAAGTTTTAGTAACGTCCATAAGCGCTTTTACATTTTCTTACTAAAACAAGCACCAAAGAAATATTATGTCACCCAATAGAAATCTGGGTGGCATGATAGCATTTTGAAAAGAAAGACAAAAAAACCCTTGCGCCAAAATGTAACTAATAGAATTCTAATGGATGAACATATCTCGAACATACGCAGCACAGAAGTTGAAAATAATAAATCCCAGATATATCCCAATCTCAACTAGGACAACATATAAACAATGCACCCAAGAAAGAGAATCCAATATGACACCATAAAAAATATGTTTAGCATATAAAAATAATGAAATCAAAAAAACAATATTAATAAGAGCTTTTCAGTATTTCATGCAGACAGCATATTTCCAAAAACCACTGAGAGGCAATAAAGTTCCAAACTAAAAGAGCTAACCTGCAATGCTACTCTCAAAATCAATTGCTCATCTCTTGCCTTGCATCTCATGCCTCCCACTTCTGTGTAATGATCACTAGGTGCCAATTGTTGTGAATTAACGAGGGTATTTCCAAGTGCTGGAAAGTGATTCAAGGGCGCATGGTAACTTGTATTGATAACCACTGGAGAGCGATTTGAGGGTGCAGGATGACTGATATTTTCAATGATGCGTACATCAAAGTCATCTTCTGCAGGAGACTTGTCAGAGAAGTTACTATGAATTGATTCAGGGCTGACTTTCGAAAGATGCATGCTCTTAGAATGAGTTACTTTATCCTCATGTTCGTCCTTAACGTAAGCCTGATTCTTGCTTGAAGTGAATGGCTGAGCAACTGGCAAATAACGTTCCAAGGCATTTGAATTCATAGATGGACCATCAATGGGGGATGTAGAACTTCCATTCATATTATCTTGAAAATGACAAGCTCCTTTATATGACACAATCATGTCTTCTTTATGATCCACTGGGTTACCAAGATTCTGAGTTGATATACCAAAACCAGAAAGCTTTGAGTCTTTGTCAAAAAAGTGATCATCAGCACTGAAAGAAGACTGTCTACTGACAGCTTCATCCATGGCTCGATAGGGATGGCACATAACACTACTAGGTGCAACTAACTCATCGATCATTTCATCCTTCACGCCAATGGGTTCCATTTTGCTTGATATATATGTCTGAGTAGAACGCAGAGGCTCGATTGACGACTTGTTGTCAGCAGGAAAAGAGTCAGCATCGAATGAAGAATTTCCACTGATTGCTGGTAAACAATTATCATACCCAAAATTCCACTCCTTCACATCTAAAACATCAATCATTGATGGCTGGAAAGCAGATTTACCAGTTATTCCCTCCTGACCATTTAAATTCATCTTACTACTTGAACATGAACTATCAGTTGGAAACTCCCCTGATTCATCCTTCACATTAGCCATCATTTCTTCATTACTCGGAAAATAATAACTAGTAGGACTATGATGCATTAAGGTATCCGCCAAAAACGTATTATCTAAGCTCATCCCACACAAAGCTGGGTAATGGTCACTGAAAACATCAGAATTTTGACATAGAGTAGTTTCCATAGATGTGCAGGAATTATTTTCTGAAGGTCCTTGGGTTTCTCTGGTATTCTCCCCCAAATTGCCATAGGTTCTGTAACTTAGATCCATGTTCTCAATACCAAGGCATTGTGAAGCATCTGCAATCAATCATCAGAAGACATAATTAGTGCTTCCACCTCAAATTTTAAAAACAATACAAAGTGCACATGCAATTATCTATATTAAACCTTCAAACATAACAAAAATGTGATTCCTTGGTCCAGTTTATAACCCAGATGAAAGATTAACATACATTCAGAATCAACTTTCCCTGCCACGTCAGCTTTCTCCTGCAGGACATTGGGATCTCCGTGGTACAAAATGTGGTTAGCATGCCCTTCAGCAAAACTAGATGCCGTACTACATGTGGGCTGTGAAACTGCAAAGCAAGCCTCATTGCCTGGAAACAAGGAATTCCAGTCTTTAAGACTTGTAGAGTAGGCATGCCCAGGAGAACCGGTGTGTGCTGATGGTTCCATCTCTTTGTAATCAAAACTCATTGCACGGTTCCCTGCAGATTCAAAAGAGCCGTCTGGACCCCCTGCCCCAGAATCTGAAGCTTCTAAGCTGTATGGAGTATGCCATGAGCCTGGACCCATTAAATCAGTTTCAATTGGTGGTTCTTCTTTCAACGCTTGAAATCCTAACAAAATCACCAGTTAAACAAGTAATCAAATGGTAGTCAAATGTAGATGTTTGTAATATACCTTCCAGAATACCACAACATTATAGAAGACAACAATATTCTACTACAAAAGAACGCCGAGAAAAGCATTTCATAGATGGCAGAAACAAATATACATTAAATAAACAAAAAAGTCAGCACAAAATGATTTACCACTTTGGAGCTGAGCATCGGAAACTGCTTCAGCTTGCAATTGATTTTCCAAGGAATAATTCTGTGGACGACTCTGCAGTTGGTACTCCAAATGTCAGCTTTAAGAGAAAAAAGAAAGTGCTAACCATAAGGCTAAAAAGGAAGACGTCTGTAAGTTTCAGCTAGATGTAGCAATAAACAAAAACAAGAAAGGCATGTGGAAATTTTTCTACAACAACATTTGACATGCCAATATACTCATAAACCCCTTTGGTGCTTCCAGTTAGTTACTATACCATACTACCCCTTCGGCTAGTAATTAAAGAGAAAAAATTGATCATTCTTATCAACACCGGCATGAATTTTCACGAATAACCAGCTGAATTTAAGTGTTTCCACTAGAATTGCATTTAAGTGTTTCCAAGCTCAAACTTAAGGTTGCACAAGAACTCCAAGAAGCACATGAGATTTGCACCACCCACTGTGCAACGAAGTATCACAAAAATTGCAAAGAAGTTAAACCCTTTTCCAAGACAGGAGTGCGGAAATTACCGGGGATTCTTCAGCGATAAGGCCTAAGAGCGTGTCTACATCCATCGACATACCCTCATCGTCGAGATCCACGCCGGCGAATCCATAGGCGGCCGGTAGCTGATTCCAATTCGAGCTGTCCTCCGCCTGCAACATACTGACACCCTAACCCTAGCCCTAGCTTCTCGACTCTTGAACCTCTTTGAAAACCCTAAGCAGACTCAGTCCGATTATGCTCCAAATTTAGAAACAAAAGCTTGGATCCGGGCAATTGCAATCGCATTCTCAGCGAAACGACCAAGAAATTCTAAGGAACTTGAGCGCGGAGAGAGAGATGGAGGGGGCTTTGGATCGTTATCAATGTGAAGGCTTCTGAGAAAGTTCTCGCGATGCGACTTTTCTTTTATAACTTTTTCTTCTTCTTTTATTTTTTTTTCTCTTTTGTCGTCCTCAAAGCCACGGATCGTGAAGAATGTGGTGGCGCAGGTTTACATTGGGTATGGGTTTTTGGGGGGTGCGTAGGTTAAGGACTCGTTCTAATTTTCTGGTTGGTGGTTTTTGGGGTTTTTGCTTTCGTTTTCCTACTCGGACTAGGAATTACGAATTGGGTTTGGAGATTTGATTTCATTATTGCGGACCATGTCCTTTAGATTCGAGTGCCACGCAACCACTCACGCTTTGCGGATTGTCATGCTCACGCGTATGATATTACCTAAGTTTTCAAAAATAGCAAATATTGCAAATGTTATTATTTAATTATGAAAATGGAATGAGAAGCCCTATTTTTTCTCATCAACCCCATAGAGGAAACTATCTACATTTTAAATTTTTATTATATTTTTCTCACTATATTATAAAATAATTATATAAATTATAGAATTACATAATTGTGAATATAAGCACAATAACACAATCTAAATTCTTAATTACGAAACTAAGGATTCCCTTTAATGGAGGAATTTGAAAGAAATGATTTGAATTTGACTACAAAGCTAAATTTACATAAAAAACAATAACCATATTAGATTGAATGTATTTGACTGGTAAAAACCCTAGCCCCCTTTCTCCCAAAAAACACTCTTAGAGCCTTTTTCACTTTTGAGGGGGGAAGAAATCATTGTTCTTCGCCCTTCTCCTCTCTCCTCTCTTCTCTTCCTCTCTTCCCCTTTCACCTCTTCCCCCATTTTCAAAGACAAAGGGTTTTTCCTATTTGTCTTAGTTTTGTTATGATTTTCATCCAACCATTATTGGCGGTTGCGGCTCAGCGTCGGATTTTCACCTGCATTTCGGCGTCGGATCTCCACCACTATCTTTTTTGCAATTTCTTTATGTTTGGAATAAGTTGCAGAGACTCTTTGGGTTCTCTATATAGTTTTCACCTCTCCTTTGTGAGAGTTTTTCATATTTCCTTTGTGAGAGCTTTTCATCTCTCCTTGGTGAGAGTTTTATTTGTATTGTTATGGCTTGGTTTTTTCAAGCTTTATCCTTTTTTTTTTATTATTCTAAGTTTGCAATCTTAGTTGGGATGCTTATACCAGAGTTTCTTCGATCTTGCCTAATCGTTGGTGGAGACATACCTGATTTTCTTAATTTTGATATTAGACCGCTCCATTATTGTAATGGCCCTTTTGTGGCTAGTTTGTATTGGCCCTTTGTGGCTAGTGGCTTTTTTGGCTGAATTATGAATGCAATCATAGAATTTCTCAAAAAAAAAAAAAGATTAAATGTATTTGAAAATATGGTACATTTGAGTCCAATACATCTCGAATACGTCCATCCAAAATGTTATTTGAAAGCTCAAAATGTTGTTGCTATATTAAGTAGACAGTATTATTCATTGTAAAGATGCTTTCATTGTTATTTATGTTACCCCTAATAAAAATAAAAATAAATGTTGTTTGAGGTTTGCATGGAAACTTCTTTGTAAATTGCATACAAACACAATGTTAATGTCGGAGTAAAATTCCATGCTATTGAATGGAAAAGCGTCTCAAGTCTCAACTGGCTGCGAAAGTTCCAACTGGCTAACAAAGAAAAGAAGGGTAGTGGCGTAATTCGCGCCTATGATATTGGCAACCGGCCAACGCAATTACGTGTTAAATTTTTTAATATTAAAGTACCGGTTATACCTAAATTATGTCCATTTCGCGCCACTACAGTACCTGTTTTCTTCTACTTTTGGGATTTTAATAATTTTTTATTCAAGGCCTCCCTTGGACCCGTGATTGCCAATAAGTTAAGTAATTTAACAAAAGGTTCATTAAAAAAAGAAAAAAGTAATTAAACAAACAAGTAAAAGATTGAGTCGGTGAAAAAGGATGATGGTGATCTCAAGTTATCAACTAATATATTTTTAAAAAAAACCTTGTGCGGCTTCTTCATTTTCGAAATGTACGACTATATCTTATAAATTAAAAAGTACGACTATAAAAATTAAGGATATGTTTGACAACTTTTTTTGTTTTTATTTTAGTAAAATTGCGTATGATGTACGGAAATTAAGAATCTCATTTAATAGTGGGCGCAAAAAATGTTAGATGCGAGGAAAATAGAAAGTAGATACAAAACTAGGACCCAAACATATATAATAGCAATTATTGGATGAGGAGGATAGAGAGAGATAAAAGAGTGATTGTAATTACAATAATGCTACGGGCACTAATTTGTTTACCAATTTTTGAAGACCAACACATGTGACACATGACATGGCAACCTATGTCATCTGCCACCTCATTTATTTTAATTACATAATTTGTTATCTATATATATAAAGCAAAAGGCAGAGAATGGTGAAACATTCAAAATACCAGAAAATGCCCTTAGTTAATGCAAACATTACAAATTGAAATTATTAATTAAATGAGGATAATATGGTAAATTCAAAATTACAGATAATGGATCCTATTTTTATGGAACACAACTATCCATTATCTTTTTTAATTCTAAAATAAATTTAATTTTTTTTTAAAAAAGCCTCTTGCAGGCGCGGAAGCGCGTGCAGAGAGGCTAGTATAAATAAAAGAATTTCACACCGAAAAAAGAAAAAAGAAAAAAGAAAAAGAAAAAGAAAATCTTTTATTTATATAACAAATTATGTAATTAAAATAAATGAGGTGGCAGATTTAATAAAAGTTAGATTAGTTGTGTCCGTTTATTTTATTCTCGAATAAAATGCTTTTGAATAAAAGTTTAATCATGGGCCGGTCTGCATATCAAGCTTGAACTCAAAATCAAAGCCCGAACTACGCTCGGGTCAAAGCCCAACGGTTCCGCGAGCCCAATTCGAATGCAACCTTGAGCGCATAATCGGGTGACACGTCAAACCATTGAGAAACCAAATAAAACAAACCGGGATCCGACCCGTTTAAGGTCAGGACCCAAATTAAGGGTAACCCGAAAACACTAACCACCAAACCCAGAGGTTCTGAGCAGCGAGAAGAAAGGGATCGCCGGGATCCCAATCACTCAACTCACACGCACAGACGAATACGAAGCAGTATATATATAGACGCAATCATCGCAAACCCAGCACTCTTCAAGGTACCTTTTACTTCAGTATTTTCTTGGCAAACACTTGTCTTGGAAAAAGTTTTATCGGGAAAATTATCACTCAGCTACAGTTATATTTACAGTTCTATCGCATTTATGCAGAACTAGGGTTTCCAGTTTATGATTCCCAGCTGTTTGGTCAGTATAGGGTCTCTTGTTGCAATTTGAATCGGTGTGTAAAATTTACAGGGCGATTTGAAGGAAGTATAGTTGTGGGAGTTGAATGATGGGCTTCAAGGCGGTGCACTGATGTCACTGTTCTGGATTGTGGTTCATCAACTTGCAGAGATCGAAGCAATGGTAAATTGACATCTAGATTATAATTTCGTGGTTTTGACTGCTCAATTATGAGTTTTTAGAACGGGTTCACGACATTGATTTGAGGTTGAATATTTAGTTATTAGGTCAATAACTATCCCCATTGGCATGGTAGAGTGGAGCAGATTTCAATTTCAATAGGAGAAAGAAAAAGAAACTGTAGTTGAAGAGGGTATGTTGTGTGACAATGCAAAATTGTCTAATATTTATATGTTGTGCCATAGGCTGCGTCGAAGAAAGTCATAACAAGGGAAGAGTGGGAGAAGAAGCTCAAGGATGTAAAAATTAAGAAAGAAGACATGAATAAATTGGTGATGAACTTTCTTGTCACCGAGGGTTATGTTGATGCTGCTGAGAAATTTCGAAAGGAATCTGGAACTGAACGTATCCTTCTTTTATATATAACTTATGGCATGTTCTTATTGTCGATGTCTTGGTGGTGTGCTTCGTTTTGTATTATATGTTGTGTTTCTCCTTATGGTTAGATAGCAGATATTGATCTTGCAACAATCACAGACCGTATGGCTGTCAAGAAGGCAGTACAGTGTGGTAATGTGGAGGATGCAATTGAGAAAGTGAATGACTTAAACCCTGAGGTAGGATGCCATTTTTAAAACTTTTGGTTATCTTCATAAAGTCCGTAGTTTTATACTATTGGTGAAAAAATTATTGCTCTTTTTTTTCCTTTGATAAAATCTTATATCATTCCTTTTCTCTGAAAATATGCCATGTCATATTAATTGTGGCACTGCAATTTGAATAATCATATTTGTGCCAAACATGAAGTTTGTCAGCCTCATATGAAGCTCTTTTATAATTGAGGTTGGTTCATATGTCAAATAGTCACTTATTTGATGATAATCATGAGATTCATTATGTGGTGATTGTAAGTAGTGCGTTAATGAACCTCTAACCAGGATGAGTTTGTCGAGCAGGGTATGTTGTTGTTGTTCCTGGCTTTTTTTGTTTTTTTGTTTTTGTTTTTTGTATTGAGCATTAGGGAAGTAGCTATTAAATGCATGATGTTGCTTGATTTATCTGTTAAGAGAATCATGTCCTTCAGCTTATTAAAATATCCTGTCATTTTTCTGGAAAAGAAAAACATTCACTGGGATTTGAAAATCCCGACTTTTCCTCTGGAAGTGACTTGGGAGTAGAAGAATTATTGAGGCTCTCAAACCTTTGTAGGGAAAAAAAAATCAGAGTGGTATTGCTACTCCCTGTCAAAATCATGGGATTTCTTGGCCAAATTTGTTAGTTTTACCTCCCACCTAGAGCCTCGATCAGTCAGTAACGACTTTTTAAACCCAAAGAGTAGCATACGAGTAAACTATAAATAAGGTGACTCACTTTCATTGTGGTCAGTTTGCCATCATGGTTAGGACTGCTACACTTGTAGAGAAAAGAACTTGGACACAAAGAATATAAACCTACAGTTAAATGGATGGTTTTCTGCAACCTGTTTTTTTTTTTCTCTTTATGTAAACATGCAGGTAGTGTAGTTTGACATCCATCCATGAGGAGGGTTTCCTTTCCTTTCAATGTTTTTTAATTTTCTTGCCTTATCCATCCATGAGAAGGGTTTCCTTTTTCTTTTAGATTGACATTCAAGTAGCTTCGTTTCCTTTTTATAATTTTTATTTGAGTCTATTCCTTTAGAGATTTTTTGCTTGCCAGTGAGCAGCCTGTTATCTAAAATATTTAAAGATCTGTGATAACTCTGTTTGCAGATTTTGGATACAAATCCCCAATTATTTTTCCATCTCCAACAGCAACGGTTGATAGAACTAATTCGGAATGGAAAAGTAGAAGAAGCCCTTGAGTTTGCTCAGGAAGAGCTAGCGCCAAGGGGAGAAGAAAATGTAAGATTCAGCCCATTGTAACTTTGCTTCGATTGACTATGATGAATATAATTTTATGATTTAACTTTCTGTTGGCTTCCCCCAACTCCATCCAACTAAATTGCTTGACTTTGTTGTTTATTCACTCGTTGGCTGAAGTTGAACTGTTGTAAATGTTACCAAGGTGGAAGATAGTTACTGATTTTTTGAATGCTTCATTTGACCATATTCCCGTGTTAAATTTTGTATCATCACATATCTTATCCTTAGAAAGTTAGAGTTATGATTACTTATTAATAACATTATATGCAGCAAAGCTTTTTAGAAGAGTTGGAGAGGACTGTTGCACTGCTAGCCTTTGAAGATGTGTCCAATTGTCCTGTTGGAGAGCTTCTGGACATATCACAACGCCTAAAGACAGCAAGTGAGGTGAATGCGGCCATCCTTACCAGCCAGAGTCATGAAAAAGGTTAGTATGTAGTTTGATTTATTCTGTAACTACCTTTGTTTGTGTTCCCAGTTATGATAGAACGTAACTGGATTATTTTCATTATTTATCTTCAAAAGCATTTATACTGTTAGTTTGGTTAATATTATTTTTGGTTGCCGACCCGAATTTTCTTGGAGTAAAAAGGTTTAGTTGGTAAACCGTAAACCCCACAAGAAAAAGTATGGTCAAGTTATAGTTGTATCAGCACAATATTTTTCATTGCTGAGTACATTGATCATGGTCTTTACATGATTGGAAAACTACACTATTTCCCAGTAACAAAATCATATGGAAAATTCGCTTTAAAAAATCCAGATTGTTCATCAATTTAATACTATTTGAAGGGATATTCTTGGGTAAAATGCCAAATCGTTCGTGAGTATTTTTTAGAGCAAATATTGATTAGGAGATAGATCTCTGAAGAAACAATTTTTAACTTAGGTTAACAATTTTTGTATGTCCTGTTGTCCTACCACAGACCCGAAGCTACCAAGCTTGTTGAAGATGCTGATATGGGCCCAGAACCAGCTTGATGAAAAAGCTGCTTATCCTCGGATAAATGATCTTTCCACTGCCATGCTAGAAGACCCTACTGTCTAGAGGATGTCCGTCCTACCTCCTTGTGTGGAGGATTTAGGTTTCGTCTAGGCTTTCATGGAATGACAAATGATGTATGTACATTTATCGCGAAATGGCTGTATCTACATTCCTCCTCTGGATGTTGTTTCATTGCAATCTTTGTTAATTTTATTATCATTTACGTTTCTGTGGCATTCTCAACATTTGTACAAATGATTGTCTATAACATCTCTTTACGTCTATTTCTTGAGATTGTGGAGTAAATCTTGTTGGCTGTCTTAGGTGCAGCAAAACAGGTAGTGAGCTACAATAATGTATTGCTGTGGTCTTACGTCAAATAATAAAAATTAAAAGAAAAATTGATGTGGTCTTGTCAAAATTTCGAGAAGCTAGAATGTACATGCGCTCATCGCAGCTTTCAAGTTATAGGTAAGGAAAGCGTTCTTACGTTCCCTTACCTTCTAATGGATTGCATGCAATCTCACTGAACATTAAGAACATCATGATCGTGTAATTTCCCTGAGGACTCAAGAAAATAAATATTAGACAATTTAGCCAAACAACGAAGAAGTTAACATGAGAAATGAAATAAGAAAATCATAAGTCACACTTGTAATTATAACCATTCATTTTTTAGACAATGACCCCACTCTTGACAAGCATGGCACTTTAGCTGCTAAATTTTTTGGACACCACACAAACACAAAGAAAAATGAAAAAACAATCTGCTCCCCTCTTTCCCCTCGCAAACATCACTCCGAAACCACCCAAAGAACATAAACCCAAGCAGTATTTTTGACATCAGAATCCGAATGGGGCTGAGGTTTTGTTGCATGTTTCAATTTCAAAGCATTTGCTTCCTGGGCTGATTTCCAAGAGCCATCATCAAAATTCAGAGCATAGCTGGAAGGATCATATTGGAACCTCAACTGCTGCTTGCCAGAGTTCTTGAGAGCCTTCTTCAATGCCGCTCTCATTCTCCAGAACAGGCTCCTACACTGCTTCCTACTGTATGCATTCACCCAAACCAAGCTTCCTACCAAACCCATATTCATAAGTGGCTCGCTTACACTGCTGCTCACCGAGTCTCCTGCACCAAAAACCCAATTGGCTCTTCCCCTGTTTTCTTCGCTGTTTTAAATAAGTTGAGAGGTGGGCTGCAATGTCTCTTGCTCTGGGTTTGTTACTGAGGCAGAGAGAGAAAGGAGAGTTAATAGCTAGCTCCTTCACGGACTGAGAAGAGAGAAGCTGAAAATACAAGACTTGAGAAAAGAAAATCTGTTATGATGCAGCAGAAGGTTGAAATGCAAAGACATAAAAAGGAGGAGAAACAACCTTTTCGAGAAAGGGTGATGGTGAAGGGAACGCAGATGCAAAACGCAATCTTTCTGGTCTCTCAAAGTAGCTGCGCAGCTTCTGCCGCAGTCTACACTGATATACTTTTTTCTTGAAATCACATTGGGATGCTAAAATTCCACCATCTAGAGAGAGTCAGAGAGAGAGAGAGAGAGCAGGGACAGTGGGCAGTGAGCCTAAGGTCGTATCACTATCAGAATGTGGTTGGAGCATAACGAATCATTATTTCAAGGGCATTTCCTCGGCCTTTACTTTTACCCATATTGAAGCCATAAAAAATCCTAGGACCTTAAACCCTCTACCGTCTGGCAATTAGTGGACGCCTAAAACCTCACTGTAAACTGCACTCTGTTTTTTATTTGTTTAGTGGTAGAAAATCCTTTTTTTTTTGGGTCACAGTATCTCTAATAACTCGTTCAAATTCTTTGGATAACAAAGGGTTTAAAATTCTTATCTTGCTTATTCGAAAAGGGAAGAGACCCTAATAATCCAAATCACTTTTAAGCCACACATATCCACTCACTGCACAGAGAATTTGATTTCATGGTAATTACCCATGTGGTTTCTTTTTAAGCGATGACTGCTTAATAATATCATTAGTGAAAAACAACACATATTATTCAAGTTTAAACCAATGTAAAATTGTTGGATATGTGCGTCACAAAGAAAGCTAAGTTTCATCATGTGCAAAGCACCCAGGGTCTACACATGAATCCAAAACGATAGAAAAAAATGGGCAATGAATCTCTACATTGATCAGTCAAATCAGAGTTTTCTTTTTCCCTCAAAAACTGGTTTGTCTCCAACAGAAGGCAATGCGAGAGCTTCTTTGCTTCTCTTTCTTTTTTGGCTTCATCTTCAAAGCCATTTTGCTTTTGCATATGCTCATTAAATTCCCTTTTGTCTCTCTCTTCACATTTGCTCGTGGCCCTTTGCCCATTCTGTGCGCCTGTGCTGCTGCACCATCTCCAACTAGGTCCCATTTCAGATGACCTGTCATTCTGCCCAACAGAGCAACCTTTGGCACCTCTCTGCGCTGCTGTGCTGCTTCTGTAGCTTTCTCTCTTTTGGATATGGGTTTTCTAGTTTTGGATGATTCGAATATATCGGTTTTGGTTTTGCCACCTGGCTTTTTCTTCAAGTGGGGTCACCTTTTGATGCTTTGGCTCAATTGTTCTAGGCTCCTCCTAGCTAGGGTTAAGTACATGGTGGACCTCAAGACAATGGAGATTTTGTCTTGATCAAAGGTTGCATCTTTCAACTTAGGCTTAGGTATTTGGGGTTGAAAACAAAGTGCCAGCCACCCCCAACTTATATCCATTTCAGAGCGCACATTTACACACATTCAACCTGTCAGCCCAAAAAATGTTATCATCTTTCTCCAATAATGCTGCACTATGTACCTGTTTCTCATGTGATTTTGCTTTCTGAATTTCTTGATGGTGCTTCATCATGCGCTCCTCTTACAGCTTTGCTCAGCAATTCTAGCCTTCTATCTTTTGTCCTCCATACTACATTTGAAAAGTTGAAGCATTTCATAATATCGTAATGATAAGTGACTTGTTTAGAATTTAGCGTTTCGGATTTAGGATTATGCTATCATCGAAGCCTAAACACCATCATCATCATCATCCACACCTCAACTAAAGAATTTGGAGAAGACGACATTATATATTTTTTTTCAATCTGACCATGGTCTCAGCCCAACCCATCAGGTGGAAACACATGTTACTACTGTAGCGGGCAGTATCCAATTCCCTTTGACCAAATTGCACCCTCAGCCTGGTTTGATTCCTAGTTGTCACATGCCTTGGTTGCTGTTGGTTTCCCCATATGTTAAAATTGCTTTCTGCTGTCTGAAAAATCTGCATGATAAAAAGCAGAAATAAAGATATGAGATCCCAGGAGCACAAACAAGTATAGTGTTATGCACTTTTTTACATTTAAAATTGGGATATTAATTTCTTGATAAGCAAAACCGTATCCAAGAGACGATTCTGTGTTGGCTTGGTGAGAAATAAAAGGTGTTAGATTTCAGATTCTAATGTTATCATATAGTAGTATCTCATGTGGATTTGCCCTACTGATGCCTTTTTAAGTGCTTTTTCAGAGTGCTGTTTCATGCATGTTTGCCTAGCTCAACTCCCAATCTTCCTGTCTAAACAGTGCTTATTGTTTTTTTTTCCTTTCCTAAGTTTGATTTCTTATGAATTATTTTATATTGAATACAGGCCATGTGTTTAGTTGAGATTACGGGAGACCTTTACCATGTCAAACAGCGTGAAGCTAGAATCGTAAAGTTGGAGAATTGAAGTAGAAAATATAAGTATATAAAGCATCTAAGTATTTAATAATTATATATTTAGAGCTAAATATTTCTAATTTAGTTATATCTAATTTATTTTAAATGGAATGTTAACTTATGCCTAGTTTATTACAAATTCTAAACATATATAATATAATAGATGAGAGATCAAAATTGGGAGGGGCTAGAGCCACTCCAGGCTTAAAAGTGGCCCCGCCACAAACAGTGTGTAGCATATAGCAGCACAGCACTGATTGATGGACCAATCAATCAATGCCACGTCAACACTTCTGAACTAAGTTCATCTCAGCTCAATTTAGTTCAGTCCAACACAAACTACTTCCCCAAGATAGATAGGAATCTAAATTCAAATCACTTTCGCATCTCTAAAGCAGTATAAATTGTAGAAAACACAACTTACCAGGTAATTTTTTTTTACTCAATCACCAATTCACCATTTACTTTCCCCTCAAAATTTTCCTGCATAGGTGTGAGTTTCTATAACCTTACAAATATACATATATATATATATATATATATATATATAAAAGCAACCAGTGAACCAAGAAAAATATAATAATTGGTTAATTAGATTAAACTAAATTAATGTCCTTGTTAATGTTGTCATCAGTCAAATAGATCTCAATCAAAACAATACTAACCATCAGATAAAGAGTGACTTAAATTCCACTCTTCTCTAATCTTTAATTATATAACTCGATTCTCTCTTATTTTTGCATCAAATCCTCCGGAAATCTTAATTATTTTACAAAATGGACAATGCAAGAGACAATAACCCGCCAAAAACATTATTATCAACTATTCAATCATGCAACACAAGAAATCCTAGAAATTCACACCAAACCTTATTTCTAGTCGATGTCCTCAAACCACACATTTGTTGTATTCTCCGCTATCTCTCTCTATATCTTCCATTTCCTTATATGTTACATTTCCCATTTGACAAAATCAAAATTAATTAGTTCAAAGCCACCCTCCACCACCAAGCTCTTCCAAGCCACTCCAATGGGTTCTCTCCCATCTCCACCAAGACCCTCAACTCCACCACCTTCCTCACCAAACAACTCTCTATCCAGTTACAGGGTTTGCGCCACATTTTGCTTCAGAGAACCAGCGCCAAACTTGAACATCTCTAACTGGATAGAGTTCTACGACCCATCAACCAACACATGGACACATGCTAGCTCGATCCCTGGCCTCACTGAGAACCATATCTTGAAGGGTTTTGCTATGGTGTCTTTAGGTGACTCGGTTTACATAATTGGTGGTAGGGTTTGCCGCAAGGAGAGAGCTCACACGTCAGATGAGTGCAGTGAGCTTGTTGACGTGGATATTGAAGTCTCTTCATCTGTGTTGCGTTACAATGTTGGGTCTGACCAATGGTCAACGTGTGCGCCACTTGGCATCTCGAGGTGTGACTTTGCCTGCACGATTTCCGAGAACAAGATCTATGTGGCCGGGGGTAAGTCCACGTTAGCATGTGCAAGGGGGATTCCATTAGCTGAGGTGTACGATCCCGAGCTCAACGAGTGGACCCCGCTGCCTAACATGAGCACATTGAGGTACAATTGCGTGGGCGTGACATGGCTAGGTAAAATCTACGTGGTGGGAGGTTTTGCAGAGAGGGCTGACTCAGAGCTGCCTCCAATAATGGTGCGCAGCTGTGCTGAGGTGTACGACACGCAAACAAGGATGTGGGACCTCATAGTGGGGATGTGGCAATTGGATGTGCCACCAAATCAAATTGTGGAAGTAGATGGGAGACTTTTTAGCTCTGGTGATTGCTACAAGCAATGGAAAGGTCACATTGAGTCATATGATGGGAAGCTCAACATATGGAATGAAGTTGAAGGGTCCCAAATACAAAGTCTGAATTCCCTGATATCTGCATTGGGCACGCAAGATGATCACAACTGGGCACTTAGCCAGAGGCGTTACCTAACAATGGCACCCATTGGCGTTAACTTGTACTTCCTGGCAGGGTATGGCATATACAGAGAATTGTCAAGAACAATGTCGATCGTTCATAAATTTGATATCTCAGCAACCAGTGATGCATGGACAAGCATGGAGCCGATGGAGGAGGATGGAGAGAAAGAGCTCTGTGGGCATTGCTGTGTTGTTCAACTCACATGATCAGCTGTTTTTTGCTACTAGCATAGCAGCAAAAAACAAACATATTTTGGTACCTACTTAATTAGTAGTTAATTAGTATGGTATTATGGATTAATATTATTGTTATTGTATAAGGTTTTGCTGACTGATCCGTAAGTTTCCTCGGTAGCTGTCTTAATTAGGTGGATTATGCCCAAGTTGTGAACTTTATGGAGCAGTCCTGATGATTTTGCACACCTTGTGACAAAATAAGAAAAATAATATCTGTTGCCTTTTATTATTCTTGCTGCTTTTTCTGTAATATATTGATGATCATTTCATTTATCTTGAGTTGGGTCATTTTGTTTTTCTGCCAATCAGTAGTTCATTAGTATTTGTATGGTTGGAAACATAGATTACTAAACCAGAAAATGGGATTTACCTAGCTAGGAGGCTAGGCCAAATCAGCCACCTTGATATCTTCGCTCTCTATCTGTCTACTAGGGAGGTGCATTGTGCTTGCTGCCAAACACCCAAAAGAATATTATAGACCAACCTATAGCCTACAGGCTTGTGGGGGGAGCTTTTCTTGCTTTCCATCATAGGGCAGGCATCCCATTCCATGATGCTCGTCCAAAATTGGAAAGAAATGAACGTGACCTAAAATCATTATTATATTTATTTTTATCACTTTCAAGTAAACTGTAAATCATTATTATGTTTTTGTTTAGTTTTCTTCGGATTAAAACTTTTACACTCATCTCGAGCAACACAATAGATGAGACGGACACACGGTCTTAACCAACCGGTTGAACCCACATATGTACCCTTTACATCTTTTGTATGCCGCGACTTCATGAAGAAAATTATGTTTGCCCCCTAATTGGGCCCTATCAATGTCCCACATGCCCCAAGGGCCATGCTTGCCGGGAAAAAGCCCAGATAGGGAGCCACCAATGACCAACCCAATCTGGTCTGATCTGGTCCATCTCTGGTGAGCCATATCCAGTTTGTAAGTGGGACCCAATACCCAACTTTTTTCTTTTCTGAATTCCTAAGCTGAAACTGAACTTGGGTCATGCTTGTTTTTTTCTTTCTTTCTTTCTTTCTTTATAGTGTTCCAGTGTTCATAGCCTTAGGCCGTTTAACCCAATTTGTGAGCTTTCAAGTGGTCAAGGGCGTGGTTCAGCTTTAGACACCCTCAAAAGAAGAGAAAGCAAACCGAAAACTCTCAGCCGAAGAAAGCGAAAGCAAAAGATTCATCATTCACGTGACTCGTGAGCCATGAAATCAAACTCAAATGAAATCTTTTGCCACGAGCCACCCCACAGACTGACTCATTCACTCACTCACTCACCTTTGATCCGTCGGTCCCTTGCGTCTTCTACACCATCTCATGACATGGTCCTCAACCCCAACCACACTGAGCCACCCTGACCCTGGTCTGCAGTGGACCCCCCACCCCACCTGACACTCTCCATGCACTCCGAATATCTTTCCTAGTCCCCGTCAAACTTACAAAAGCGCTTTTTTGCAAAATTCCTACACTTGCACACGCCACCGCACGTGCCACGATACACCCTCTCTCTCCCTTTGCACGCGTGAGATTGTACAACTCTGACCTCACACTCACTCTATAGTACTACTGGCCTATCATGCATAGGCTGATGGTGTTTGACCCGTGTGACTTTGAGTTTGACTATCAACAAACAAACAAAAAAAATCGGTGAAATGGATTTATAATAATTTTAACTATTATTTGTTTTTAATTTCAAAAAAAACCTATCGGTGAAATGAAATGGACGGCCAGGATTTGGTATCTTTGGGAATTGAATCTGAGTCGTTGACATGGGGAACAATCCTCGAGGATTAAGATGTTCCACATGCTGGTTAGGACCTGGAAACCCCGACACAGGAAGCTGATATGTCGGTTTTGTCATGGGGAAACGAGAGACGAAAGCAGAGTGATTTCGACTTTGCCCCTCTTAATGCCTTTATTTTATTTTTCACTCATTTTGGACAAGTCCAGCTCACGCCACGTGGCAACAAAGAGGCGGTTTATTGGTGTGCCACGTGGAAAAGGAGCAGTGGGGACCATGGGTTTGGAGGGTCTGCTCAGGGAGACATGGGCACACAGCCCGACAAATTGCATGTGCATGTGGTTAATGAAGGCTTAAGATGGGTTTTAAGCTGGGGTCTGTCTCCACAGTGTGCTCAAGTTGCCAATATGAACAACCACCGTCTTCAATATTGTATCACTTCACTATTTTTTGCCTTCATATCCTGTATAAACGAAACCAAGTTGACTGCAATGATTTCTTAACAGTGTGTGAGGAAAAAAAATAGTGAATTGATACATGTTCGGATGCTCATAGTCAAATCAGAACGAAAATAAAAAAGATGCTTCACTTTTAGTATTCACATACATGCGGATGATTTTTGATCATAATAACGTGAATGCCACATTAAACTTCACAAAAATCAATGATTATAAATCAATCACCCATTTAAATAATAATAACTCATACATCAACGATTATAAGTAAGTCACAAGTCTATTTGGTACGAACCTATCATTCTTCAAACAAGCATAGTAGAAAAGTGACCACTACATCTGATTGTTATTGCCTACCACATACATTAACGGCTAAAAATTAGTAACACGTCCGGTCGGTAGTAACCCTATCATTCTCCGAGCAAGCATATGAATGTGAGTGATATTAATATATGTTATATATAAGTTCCGCAAAGAATATTGAGGGTGAAGGAAGCAGCTAATTGCCTAATGACTAGGGACGACACGTACTCATGGACATGAGTTTCTATTTCTTAATGAGATTAACTGTCGGGACCAATCCCTGTTGCCCTTTTCGAGATGAGAAAGAGAGCAAATAGATGGTACTCTACTTTGTTTCATAACTTTCCCAATTCCCATGGAATCTGTTGCCCTAGCCCTCTCTCTCTGTGTTCTGTTCGATATAACAGCAACTATCACTTTGGATAATATACCACATTTACCATACATACCCATGTTTCAGCTACTAATTTCACCAACAGCTCCTTTGAGCTAGCATCAACCAAGCTACAGCTTCAATGGAAGAATGGTATTTTTGGTAAATTGAATAACATCCTGTGGTATTTAGAGAGAGTGAGTCAGTCCAAGCACAAGTTACTTAGGCTATAGGGCTGCCCTCCCCAGGTCCCCTTCACTGGAAAGAAACAACAAAACAAAAGAGAAAATGTTTTTGGAGCTGGCATGGCCCTTGTGGCCATCGATGTTGTATGCATGTCTTTGGATATAAAAAAAAAAGGAAGGAAAAGATATTCCTTGGGCCTAAACTGTCTCTGCATCTTGTGGCTAGGAACTCAGATTTTCCCATTTTGCATGTTGTGTGTCCTCAATCTTTCTTTCCAGATAAAAGAGGTTTATAAATATACACCAAAAGGTGATAAATATTGGTCATAATTGTGAGATTGACCTTAAAGTTGGTTTGACAGAAAAGAAATAACAAAGCAAACATTTATTTTTTCAAGCCATCTTATGCAAAACTGCAGCCCAAAATTTTGAGAAAAGTTTCTGCAGTCAAAACACATCAAACTTTTTGGAAAAACAGAGCATGAGTGCAATTTGTGAAGCAGAAATGTTACAAAAGTTTAATCTAAAAACATGTGGAACCTCCATAAATAAGGCTAAAGAAAAGGCCCATCTATTTATCCCATTCTTGGATACAGAAACTGAAAAGTCATCTTCAGTGGCTATTTGACAATTTGTCCTTTTTTCAAATTATTATTATTATTTTGGTCATTAATTTATTGTATATATATATATTATTGTGTCAAGGGGCTATCCAAAATTTCATAGCTTTTTTTTTTTTTTCACCTCCCTGTAAAGATAGCCCACATGCCCTGCCCGCTTCTCTCTCTCTTACCAGTTTAAGTACTCCAACAAGCTTTGATAATGGTGTAAAAGAAAAAGCCTTTACTGCTGCCACAAAAACCTCTCTCTGCTTCTCTTTCTGCTTCTTACATCCACACTCACACACTTGGAAGAAAAGTTACGTAGAAATTAACATGGTATGAATGAATCGGACCTAGATATAGAGAGAGAGTGAGAGAGGTGAAAATGGTTGTTGTGAAAGAACATAGCTTTGAATGGCCGCCAATAGGAGCTCCACTAAACATGCAGAGAGATGAGCATCCGGGCAGCCCTCCTGCTTTTAATAGCTCTGTCAATGCGGTGTCGTTTGGGTTCGTAGCCACTGCCATTCTCATCTCCATGTTCTTAGTCATGGCTATCTTTGAGAGATTCCTCAGACCCACCTCGTCGGATTTGACACCGTCCGGTCGCCGGAGAAGCGGAGATCTTGAGGCCCAGTTGGGCTTCAATGGAAAACTCAGCCATCCTTCACCCAAAGTAAGCCACCAAAAACCAAATTCTTTTGCTTTTTGATTACATTCCAAAAAGTTTTCTGGGTCTTGTTTTGAATTGCATTTTGGTATGACTTGTTTGTCTTTCTTCAACTCTGTGAGGCTCTGTTTGATTCTGGGAAAAGTTTTAATTTTTAATATTTTTAGTTACAAGAAGCAAACTTGGAAATGGTGGTGGATTTTAGGAAAATATCTTTAACAGTTTTAGGTGGTTATTTTGGTTGTTGCGTATATTAAGGTGATTATTATCTCTCTGACAGTTAAGTTTTTTATAATTCTGCATTGTTGCTAATGGAATTACAAGTTTGAAGGGTTTTAGCTCATTACTCTTTTATTTTATTTTTATTTTTTCTGAAGAATGCAACATTAGATCTCTTGCACACTCCAGCTTCTATTTGAAGTCCTCAATTTCTTCCCCCACCCCATCTTTTGGTTTTCCTGTGAAATTTCCTTGAACCTCTCAATCGAGTTTTTGTCTTTCCCTGTTTTATTAGTTTTTATGTTCCTCTTTTAAGTCATCAAATAGCTACTTATTATGTGAACAATGGATTCAGTTTCAGTTTCATTGTTAGACCTTCCCACTCCCATGTTCTTGTACTGGCCATACAGACCATCATGCTGTTCTTTCTCTTTTTACTAAATTACAGTTTTACACATCAATTGGTGTTTCTGAGTTTATTCGATTTGAAATTTCCATAAGTTCCCAAGAACTTTGCTTTCTTGTAATTAATACAGTGGTCTGTGGGCAAGGGCCCATCTAAGTAGTTGTGTGTTGAGTGGTTGGTGCTTGGTCCCAAGCAAAGTGACTTGGGATTGTACGTACTAGGTGTTTAGACCCACCACTGTGTGTGGTGTTCATCAGAACCATCACCGGCAATCTTTTATGATAGCATGGCTTTGAGCCCCAGGCCGGAGACAGGTGGTCAACTTTTCGTTCTGAGCAAGTCTTATTTTATTGCCTTTTTTATATATTGTATAGCTTTTAATCGTGCATCCAACTAGCTTCACTAAACTAGGAAACAAATGGAATAAAGATATTTATATGTTGTTGTTGCATGCTTATGTAAGGTTTTATCATTATTGAAAATTTTCCATCTGAATCAGATTAACTTGCTTAAATCTTCAAACAAAGGGTTCTCCCTTACATGGTTGTGCTAAAAAAAGGTTTTCTCCTGCTATAGGTGGGTAGAAAATCAAACAAATTGATAAAAATAAGGTTCTGTCGACTTTGTGAGGTGTTTTGCTAGTATATAGATATCAGTGAAACATAAATCTACGAACATTATAGGCCGATTGTGTTCGGAAATTGTCTTGAATTTGTTGGGCACATGCTGTTCAGTTCTTGTACCAGGAAGTTTGAGGTTGCCAAGTGTGTGATTGTAGAAACTTATAAGCCTTGACAGTATTGTTGAAATAAAACAGGCTCAAATTAAGTACAGCAGACTAAATCCTTATTAACTATTGTTTTATCAGCACCCACTATTTAGAAAGCAAAAGGTCAAATGCATATGGTCGTAGTTAGGATGACATTGCAACATTATCTAATTAGTTGGAAAAATAAAGGTAGTAGAAGAGGAAGGCCATCATCAAACACAGGCATGTGATCAGGTTTCAAAAGTGCTGTTTATTGTTGGGGATTTGCTGTTTATTGATTTACATATATCATTTGTTGCCAGAGCAATGTGCGCTATCCAGGTTATCCATGTCATTCAGGCATCTTGTTCACACTATATCCTTGATGCAATTTTTTAATTATTTAAATAATTGGATTGGTCACCTTAGCATGTGCAAAAAGTTATGACTCAATGAAAGCAAACATAACAGCATTGGCAGTAGAAAACTAACCTTGGTGTTTGATCTCACAATGTTTTTATGAACCATTGTCATTGGTGCTTTTGTTGATCCTGTTTATTTAATTATTTTCGGGATTCATGACTGTCACTTGTTTGTCATTTCGAAATGTCTGTCTTCGATCAAGCCTACATCCATGAGATTGTAGATTCTTGACAAGTTTTTCTTGACAAAGCAAGGAGCTTTAATTTTTCCTCTTGTTCATATCGTTTCTTTCCTGTCCTTGACCAGTATATATACTCCTTAGCATATAACCAGAGATGGGTTGTGCATAAACTGGTTTTTAGCTCACTAGGCATTGTAAAACAGAGTCATAGCATTTTGCAACTAGAGATTTTTCATTAGTTTGGTGTGTGATGTAGCAACAATTTGATGGGGAAATTGAGTTGTTTTGCTGGAAAAGGCTTGACTAAGCAGAATTTATGCAATTTTCCTCGAAATTTGGATAGTGTTTTGATACATTGTCAATTCTGATTCTCTTTTCAAGCCAACTTCAAGTTATTGTACTTCTGAAGTTCTAGCTTATCAGTTTTTCATTTTGTCTATTTATGCAGATGACTGTGTATGCAAGTGGAGTTTCAGTGTTGATGCCTGGAGATGATATCCCCACCTTCATTGCACATCCAGCCCCTGTGCCTTGCCCCCCAGAACGCATTTGTTTGCCTCAACATCAACATATTTCCTTGCCCAACCCCAACCCCAACCCCACCTCAAACTCAAACTCAAACTCGAATTCGAACATGAGCTCAAACTCAAGTTGACAAGTACAACTTAAACAAGAAAAGCCTGTTTTTTCATATCAAAATCTATTTATGAGTATGAGATGAAGCAGAAGTTAGGATGATGCAAGCAAGAATTTGTAGACCACAACTCCAATTGCCCAATTTTTCTTCAGGCAAGAGCCCCTGATTCTGTATATGTCATTTACTTGGGAAGGGGGGATTTGGCTTTTGCAGCTGAATGCAGCAGCTTGCTTCACTTTCCCTTTCCTTTCCATTATGATCAGATTTTCCAAATGAATTGGATCCTTGGAGATGGATTATAATGCCCATTAAATGGATCAGTCATAAGTGTCTCTGTAAATTGTAAACAGTTTATGATTGGTATTGACTATTGAGTAATAGGTGACTATTCAACCAGTTCTCATATATTTATGGCAACTGAGAAAATATTATGCCTTCGTACTTGGGTTATCCTAAAAGGAAGATAAGATTTCATGTATCGCCAACAAAAAACAATGAAATTTTTTTAACTTGTAGCATTTCTTGCAAGAGTTAAAATTATTGGTGGAGATTTTTTTTGGGCAGAGACACAAGTTGGGCAAAAAAGGTGGGCTTAGACTATGATACTACTTTGGGCCCAATCTTTTAGTGTAGCAGTTTGCTTTCCCATGCCCAATTTTGACCCATTTCAGCTTCAAAATTCTGGGTTTCTCTCCTTTATATGAGGGCCCACGATTTGCTAGAAATCCTCATCCACAACAATAATGCATTTGGATGGTACTTTCCTTTGGGCTTAAATTTTAAACTTTGAAAACTCTCAGAAGAAATGGCTCCTCTGAGTCTGACTATCCAATTTCGCATATTTATATTATTGGATTAAAAAGTGAGTTGTATAGTCTCTCAGCATGAAAAGGACACCACAGAAAGTTTAAGAAACAGTCCAAAATAGTTGATATTGGAGAAATAGGCCACCAAATCCATGAATGAAACCAAAACCAGCAAAGCAACGGCACAATGTGAATGTTTGAAAGAACAAATAAACTTAGGATTAGGACCACCACTGTCTATTATCAAATCAAATTGTCTTTACCCCAACGGCTACAAAAATAAATCAGTTTCCCTTCCTCCCTCCTAGTCCAAGTTTCAACTTCCAAATTCCTCATTTCTCATAAATCTTCATCAGTAAAGTTCTGAATAACCCATTTGATCCAAATCCCCTTGTTCTTTTTGTATTATAATTGTTATTATTGGGTTTGCTGCCCCAACCAAACAGATGTGGCTAAAGTGTGAGAATGAGTTGCAAATGTTCATGCTTTGTCCGGTTGGTTGTGAACAAGGGGGGGTCATAGGAGGGAGGAACAAATAAAAGTTAAAGTAGAAACTACAAATTACAATGCCCCTCGAAATCATTGAAGGAAACCCGCCTTCTATAACAAGTTAAACACTTCCTTGGATTATTCTATTGACAAATTGTAAATATAATTGCAAATTCTGTTCTGTTTCTCACTAGTTTATGCTGTGAAGTTTTCATTTATCTTTCAGCACGGCAACATGTAGAGTTTGGCAAATATTTTTGGTGCAAGAAAAGCAGGCAATACTCTCTCAGCAAAGCAAAGGCATCATCTTTTACATAAACTAACTAGTACAAGAAAGGAAAATAAATCCAAATAAGACGACCACAATTAATGGCAGATGACGTATCCAACTATCCATACAATTACAAACTGACACCAGTGGCATTGTTGCCTAATCACATTGCAAAATCGTACCTCAATTTCCCATATTGACCTTTGACATAACCATTATTTACATAATCTAAACATCCCAGAAAATCCAAGTTGAGTTCTTAGCTTCTGACTGAGTTCTAAGCCAAAAAAACAAAGGAAGAAGAAGATGGGGCTCAGGATTCAGTGATTCAGGTCACAGTTACATTTTAATTTCCCAAATTCATAGAAAAATAAAGCATTCCAAAGAAACAAGTGGGTTGTCAATAGACTCATTGGCGGGCCACTTACCCTCCCCCATCATAGGCTCCTCAGCAACTCTTCGGGTTGAACCCGAACTCTCAACTTGACCCACCGCGGCCCGACCCGGATACCTCCCGGATCTCCTGGCAGACGGGCTCCGACCCACATTCGCTCTATTAGCCCCGCCACCATCCGTAACCCTAGTAGCCGGTGACCTGGACCTCCTCCCCGAACTCTCACCCGGGTCACGCCGGTTCGACTCGGCCCTCGACCCACGCCGGGACAGTGGCTGTTGACCGGGACCCGGCTCTCTGCTTTGAACCAATCTCACTGACCCAGCGCCATTATTACCATTTGGCCCATATTTCCGACCCGGCGACGACTCGGTTCTCCGGGTCGGAGACTTACCCACGACCCGGTCTCTCCTCCGGCCTATTGGGTCCCGGTTCTTTGGTATTCTCATCGGAGACCTGTTGACCCTTTGATGGACCTCTTCATCGTCGTCTCTGGTAATGGTGGTGGTGGACATGCTCTCACTCAAGCTGCAAATCTCCGATACCTCTGAGATCTCTCCATTGTTGTTGTAAATTGGTATTTTCTCCTCAATCTTTTCTGGGTCTTCTTGCTTGATTTTCTTCTCAAAGACTGGTTCATGGGCTCTCTTTTCTTGATCTTGATCTTCTGGCCCGTGTTCTTGGAGCTTTGTGAAAGGCATGAGTGGTGGTGGTGGTGAAGATGGTGTTGGTTTGGGCCTTGGAGTCTCAGAAAGCACTTCTTTCACAGTCTCTTCATCTACTGGAGGTGGTGCTCTGCTGTCATGGGCATCATCAGATCTTGGTCCTTGAGTGCCCACCAAAGAATGCTGCAGCTTTTGAGGACCTAAAGCTGAGGACTTTTCAGTGGTGGTGGTGCTCATACAGCAACCCATTTGATTGTTTTCAAAAGTTTCAAACTTTCAAACAAGATTTGCTAATGAGAAGCAACTAGCTAGTAGCTGCTTGTGGGCTTTGAGTGAGTGTTGCTGCTGCTGCCGCTTGTAGGCTTTAATCAAATTGGAAGAGGCATTGTGGGGTTTGGGCTGGTCATTGTTGCCGGAATTGAGGTCACAGACCATGCTCTACGATGGTGGGTGGTGGTCATAATTTGATTGCCATAAAAAGCAGCAGAGGGAAAGGACTGGTCAGGGGTTCTTGATGAAAATACTCAAGGTTGGGAGCTTTGGGGGTCAATGAAATGTATTTATTATTGCATTGCAGGTAGGGTCTCCAACTGTTGACACAAATGCAATATGAGGTAGGACAAAAAGTAAAAGGAAATATATATTTTCAAAAAAAACAAGTGGAAGGAGATCTAGCAAAAGAGTATAATAGCACATCGATATCTAATTTATTGAGTTTAGTCCAAATTTTTGTACATTATCTTAAGGTTCATGTGATAATTGTCTCGTGATCTGTGCCTGGCTCATCATTTTTCCTTGGATTCTTAAGAAGCGCCGCATGTCATCATTCATTATTTCCATGGCAATGGCGCAATTGTTTTTGTCACAACTGTGCAGTGCATGTGCATGTGAATGTGAAGCAAAGAGACAAGTGTGATGTCTAATCAGTATGGGACTGTACACCATGGCCACAGGTAATTGAGTGTGGTACACTGGAACATGGCTCAGTGGTTATAAATATATTAACTATTAACTTATAGTTAATTGGTAACAAAAAGTTTTATTTTTAAGGATTACTTGTTAGCAACAAGGCTCGAATCTAAATCAAGATAACAAAAAAAATAATATTTATTAACTCAACCAATTCTCGTTAGCATTTCACTACACTATCATACTGTGCATGCTAAGAGAAATAATAGTTGCTAATAACAGTTGGGTTCCCAAATTTAATGACAGTTGGCTGATGGCAATAATAAAGAAAGTGATGAGAAAATGTTTTTTTATATTTGTAAGTCATTGTACAATAAACCAATGTAGAATTTATGATAAAATCATCATTAGGAATTATGAAAGAATCAGATGAGATGAGACATGACCAATGGGATTAAACTGTTGAGGAAGAGAGGGAACAGAAGAAAGAAAGATCTGCAGTAAGCAGTGAACTGAACACAGAATTGGCATATTGACAAGTAAAAACAAAACTGTAAAAAAATGGATATAAAATTGGGGGGTCAGTTCCTCCTTTAATTCGACAGAGTCACAGACAGAAACGTATGAGAAGAAGGGCAAGAAAAAGATCTTCGGGACACGTGGCTCAATGTGTATCAATCGTACCTCCTGCAGAATTCACCTGCATAAAGTAAAGACCCAGACACAGAACAGAACCAGAAGTTGCGTATCAGAAACGAAGAAAACAAGTCCTCCAAGCCTTGGATTGGATGTTCATGTTTCTTTTGCCCAAAGCCAGGTAGCCCAGGCCCCCCTCTTAATTTACTACAAATGTGTTTTTGTTTGTGGCCACGGAGATATAGTAAACTAGTGTTACATTACAAGCCTTTGTTTGCTTTTCTTTGTGGCATGTATGTCTTTGGGCCTGCCAATGGAAGTTTTCACTGTTGTTGGTAACTTTGGGCTGGTTTTGGCCTTGGGATGAGTTTGGATCAACAAGAAAACAAATAATCTACTTATCTGTCTTTGTTCATCTAATTAATCTACTTATTCAGCTGAAATTTATGTGTTCTTCTCAGGGAGGACAGCAATTAACTCTTGAGGAGAAAGAAAACGAATGCAATTGCTAGATACTAATTAAAATGCTTTACAGGCTGTTTGATAAGTTTGGTGGGTGTTGATGTAGAAGAAGTCTGATTGGATCATCAAACGTGATCTTGACGCAGATGAACAGGCAACTAAAAATGCAGAACAAAGTTGCCAAGTAAAAGATCAGAACCCAAGTACCTTATTGGATAAATAACACCACCAACTATGCAAAGATTTCAATAATTAATATTGTGTGCTTCTGGTTTACATGAAATCATTCATTCACATAGACAAGGCATTAGTCAGGGCCCTAGACTCAGCTGAGGGAGCATAAAGCTGTTTCCGTGCCCACAAGTCCATACTTTTTTTTCTAAAAAATAAAAAATACAATTATTTTTAGTCTTTGAATATTCATAATAATCAAGTTTGCTCGCCAATCATGGCACTCATCATGCATTGGTGTGCCCTAATTATCATGTGAGAAATTGACGTATGAGCCACATGAGTGCTAGCTACATGAATTCTTTCTATATAAATATGGTTGGGATTGTGTCCACCTCAACAATCAATTATAAACGTTCTCCCCAACAAGTTAACATGTGTTTAGAGATTGTTTTCTTTTCTTACTCTCAATCTCAAATGGTATATACATGTAAGTGGCTGTCATACCCATCTCCTCAAGATAAATTTCTTGTTCTGTCAACACCTATTTGGCAATTACAAAGGAGGTGCAAGAATTTATCATGTCGTGCAAGCTTTCCTCTTTTACCTTTTTTAAACCTATTTTGTATTTTTATTTCCTATTTCGAGTTGTATTGTAACATAAGTCCTGTAGGGTATAAATATGACTTTAGGAAGTTATGTTAAACAATCTAGTGCCAAGGTGTTTATTGTAAACTAAAATTGTTCTTATTCTTATTGTGAATTTTTTTAAAGGGATCATGTTGTCATGTGTGTGCAGTTCTTTATGGTTGGTTTGCATGTGTTTTTTTGTTATTGTCAATTAGTAATAAAGTCTTGTGTGTACACTAAGGGCATCTATAATGGAAAAGTGTATAATGAAATGTATGTTAAATATACACCATGTGTGATCGAAATCACCCACAATAAAGAGATATAAACGAGAGGACGATAAAGTGCACACAGGGTAGTTAGTTTTTTCAATTTTACTTCACTCTCTCGATATAGTGTACTCTTTCTAGACGAGGCATGACTAAATTTTCTAAAGTCATAACCAATTCGAGCATATCTAAATAAAGTATTCTCAAATATGATACAAATCCATCAACCCGACGTAGTTTTGTCGTCTTCTTTCATGAAGGTGTAGTTCATCAAACCATCCATGAAAAGTGCCGAACCAACAAGAAAAAACAAGGTGCAGGGGACTTCCAAATAGCTGTTAAAGGATAAGATATACTTGGGATTATTATACTCGCATCCTTGGGCCTTGTATAAAAAGTGGGGGATTAGATTATAAAAAGCAAAAAGAACTGGCGCGGAGTTCCCAGCTATCTTAAGCATAATATAATTTATAATTTATAATTTGAGTGGAGAGAATGTCCAAGAAACAAAAAAATCAGAAGGACCAAAAAGAAACGGTTTAATTTTTTTCAAACTTTTGAAAATTCGAAACGCATCTCTTTCAAAAAAATACATGTATATAGAGCAGCAGGTACAGAGCACTTCCTGCTTTTCTCGAAAAGACAGTGCAACTGTTCAAGTCCAAATTTTTTTCTTCAGCTGCTACTTTCTTTTTCTATCAAAGCCCATCAAAGACTTGATTTTTTATTATTTATTTTCCATTTTCAGTCTCAGAAATCTTAGACATAATTGCCCGCGTTGTTTTTGCTAACCACAATTTTTAGCTGAACCCAGTTCATCTCGCACCTTCAAGCTTCATATAGTTCGTTATACATAGCCATGGCGTTTTGGAAGCTTTGAACTTTTTAGCTGGGTTTAGAACTCTGTGGTTTTTTATTGAGGTTTTTCATGTTCAAGGGTTTTGCTACTTCTTTTGGTGGGAAAATAAAATAAAATAACGAAAAAAAAGTTGGTTTCTTGACGCAGCCTGGAATGGGTTGTGTGAGGTGGGAGGTACACATGCAGTTCTTCATTGGGTTGATGCTGATTCTCATTGTGCCATTTTCTGTTGCATTGACTGACCCACTTGATGGTAAGTACAGCATTCAAATTGTCTAAGCTATTTATATGCCCTGATAGTCCTCCGTTTGATTCCTGGGAAAACTTGAGGCAAGTTAGAAGCAAAAGTTGCTAGCGACTGGCTTTTGAATCTGTCAAAAAATTTAAATCCTTTACTCTTATAATCTGCTGTTTTGCTGTTTATGATTTTTGAAGTCTTGAGCTTTTTCTTATGGTTATCGTGCGCGTTTGTCTTTCAGTTGCGGCAATAAATGGCTTATACGTTGCTCTAGGCTACCCACCTCTTCAAGGGTGGCTTCTTGTTGGAGGAGACCCATGTGGTGATCACTGGCAAGGGGTTGAATGCGTCTTCTCAAACGTAACAGGACTGTATGTTGATTTGCTCTTTTGTAAATAGCACAATCGAATCTTTAAAGCAGTATTTTCTGAGCTAGTTGGATTAACAGAAAGCTTAATGGAGCTAAACTGGGAGGACAGCTGGGTGATAGCTTGGGACTCTTCGGGTCAGTTATAGAAATGTGAGTCTCCTTTTCTATTGAAGTGTTGGTCTTGTGCTTCCAGTTATAATATAGCTAAGGTTCACATCATTCAGATTAACTTCTTAAGCTATTTTCTGAATCTGCCCCTTCATAATGGTTTGAAACCTGACTTCCATTTACCTTCTGGGTCACCATCTGTATGTTTTTTTTTTTGAAAAAAAAAAGAAGCTAATTTGGTGTTGCATGTCGACACATCGATTTATAAACTAAAATACTGTAAAACTTGTAATACAAACAAATTGTATTTTTCCAAAAGAAAGTGTACCTTTACAACTATTTGCTTGAAGTGATTCTGGTGTGTAAGTGAATAAATAATCGGTTTAATCCAATCATTCTGCATTTTCTGGATTTCAGCATCTGAATAGTCTACCCCCTGACTGGAATTGCCTGCTTACGTTCTTTAAATTTATATACATAATCTTATGAAGCTTTGTTATATTTTATGGACCAGAGATTTGAGCAACAACCATATTGGAGGGAGTATTCCATCACCTTTGCCCCCGACTGTCAGGAACGTGTATGTCTGGACCCCAATCAGTTTTGACTATTGTTTAACAGTCAGTATATCCTTTTTTGCACAGCTCCTAACAAGATTATATGTTTTACTTCCCCTTCTTTAGTTCTCTATCAAATAATCTGTTCACTGGAAGCATCCCAGGTGGTTTGTCATCTTTAGCTCAGTTGTTGCAACTGTAAGATTTCATACAACCATTGCTTTTCTTGGTGTTGTATTGGTAATTACTTAGTTTGTTGTCATTTTTCATTTCAATATGATTCCATTTCTATGTTCCTGTCAGGTCATTAGACAATAACCATCTCAGCGGCGAAATGCCAGATGCCTTTCAACTGCTTACTGGTTTGAACAGATTGTATGGGTTTTTAATTGATTCGGTTAGTGTTCCTTTGTTTTACAGTTCCTCGTTTCGGTCATAATGATATCATGGTGCAGGGATCTGTCTGGTAATAATTTAAGTGGTCAACTGTGCCCCTCATTGGGTAATTTGTCATCTCTTTCTACATTGTGAGTTTCCCTGACAAACTTGAGTTTTTTGGAACTAGTGGTGCCTGATAAGTTACTGTCTGCATAAGATATCTCATCAGCTATTTACTATCCATGCCTAATCCTTGCTAACTGTAAATATTTCTTAAATGCAGGAACTTGCAGAACAATCGCCTGGTTGGAACCCTTAATGTGTTACAGGATCTTCCCCTACAGGATCTGTAAGTTCTGACATCCTTTATAGCTTAAATTGGTCTCATGGCTTTTTCTTTGCATGTTTGTTTGAGAGATGATTCCATTTTAGTTCAGAAGCTCTCTTCAGCAACTCAAAATTGTTATTTTCTGATGTAGGAACATTGAAAACAATTTATTCTCAGGGCCAATACCTGCAAAGTTGCTTAGTATTCCAAATTTCAGGTAAACCCGAGGAAAACTCTCTTCTTGCTAGTTTTTTGATACACATACACGCTCACACTCACACAAATATTCATGTTGGAGTTATTGTTAGGCATAAACCTTTCCGTAACATGAATTATGCTAACATTGAAACTTGTGCCACTAATATGCTTCCTTGGTTTCTCCTAGTTAATTTTTTTTTTTTTACTGAGATTATGTCATTTTATAGACAAACCTATGATATTCTTTTAAATAATTTGGGCAGAAAATAAAACATAAACTTCGGGATTGAAGCATCACACCATAAATGAAATAATGAAGTTATTCCCGTTTTATGCATTGAACTGGATTGTGCCATGTAAACGTTATGATAGTAAAAAGCTGAAAACACATTATTTAAGAGTAGAAATTGGACATCACTCCATTTACCGTCCAGGGAATTTTTTTTTATATACAAAAAGTAAGTTGCCTTTAGACCTCTAGAATACAGTTACTCAGAAAATGGTTTTATCATTGTAGAATGGTGTCAATGTATTATTTTGGCAAGATTATATCGCTATCACTTTCTGTCTCAGTATATTCGTGTTGTTTGGGTTGTTCTTCATTCCTATGGCAATCTACCCCAGAAATTTTACTGTATGTAGTCTTGTTTAAACCTCTTTCTCCTTTTACTAATGGTGACATCTGCTGTGCAGAAAAGATGGAAATCCTTTCAATACTACCATTATTCCATCACCTCCGGCACCAGCACCTTCGTTCTTAGCCAGGGCACCTTCTTCTTATGAACAACCTTGGAAAAAGGCTAATGGACCTTCTTCGCCAGTAACACTAAATTCTGCTACACCTAGGAAATTTTTGACAGCTAAGACGGTCACTGGGATTGCTGTTGGAGGAATTTTAGTACTTATTGTATTCATTTTGTGTCTTCTAGTGAGATGTTTCAAAGGAAGGAGAGAAAAGAAGAAAGCAAAGCAGCATGAGCTTAATACATATAAGATCCCTAGAGAGAGTACTAAACACAGTGAATCATCACTTCCGGAAGGTGTTCCAATGGAGAAAGGTAACTTTATTTCTATCATTTTACTCAAACATCTAAGTTCTGCTTTTACATAAAGGTACCTTTTTGAACTTCTTTAACAGTCCCAAAAGAGGCAGTTATGAAACCACTGGATGGATATGGAGCGGACAGCAACAGAATGGTTGTAATTCCAAAGCCGCAAAAGGAAAACAAGATAGATGTGCAAAGTATTGCTGAAAGTTCAATGCACAAGAAGGATCATGTGGTTGACATGACAGACATGGATGCAGAATTTTTGCCACCACCCCCTCCCCCTTTTTTCCTTGCTAAGGGTACCACAAATCCTGTTGGGCCTACTAGAGTAACTACAAGCAGGTGTCCCATGAAGAGTCCAAACCCAAGCTCTGTAAAAGTTTTTACTGTTGCATCACTTCAGCAGTATACCAATAGCTTCTCTGAAGAAAATTTTATTGGAGCAGGCATGCTTGGCAGTGTTTACAGGGCTAAGCTTCCTGATCAAAAGGTATGATTCTTTTGTTTTTTTGTTGACTGCGGGGACTACCGTCTGACCATTTGGTCGTTTGGCTTGTTTTTCCTTCTACATTATACCTTCCGTTTGTTATTTTTGGATGTGGTGTTGTTTCTTCGTTCCGTAGTTAAGTATTTAAGGGTTTCTTTTGGGGTTGGGATGATGCTGCTTGTTTCTTGCAAGCTTCGGTTCGCTTCCTCATTTCTTATGTCTGCCCTGATATCTAATCTTCCACTTCTTGATTCCTTTGTAGGTTTTGGCAGTCAAGAAACTGGACAATACAGCTTGTAGGCAGCACAGTGATGAGGAATTTATGGATCTAGTGTATAATATCTGTACAACTAGGCATGCTAATATTGTCGAACTAGTGGGTTACTGTGCTGAGCATGGTCAACGGCTACTTGTGTACGAGTATTGCAGAAATGGGACTCTCCATGATGCACTGCATACTGATGATGAAATCCATCAGAAACTTTCATGGAGTGTGCGCATCCGCATTGCACTTGGAGCTGCAAGAGCTCTTGAGTAAGTAGAACAATGACTCAAAAACCAAGACCTTCCTTTATGGAATTCATTAACTGGTTATTAGAAATTCTTAATGTCTCTGTTGTTTCCCCTTTATTGGTGGCTCAGGGCATCCCCTATAAGGACCCGTAATTTATTCATTTTTGACTTGTGCACTTGGGCAAAGAGGTGGCCCTCCACCCATTTCATTAATCATTCGTAACTGAGTTTCTTTCTTTCACATGTGGTAAAGGTATTTGCACGAGGTCTGTCAGCCACCCATTGTGCACCATAATTTCAAGTCTGCCAATCTCCTCCTTGATGAAAAACTTGAAGTACACGTCTCAGACTGTGGTTTAGCTCCTCTGATAATGTCTCCCTCTGTAAGTCTCATAACTTTTAGGTTGAAACCTCGCAATTATACTTGTAAGTAATAAACTGACTTGTTGGGTGAAGCCAACTTACTGTTGGAGATAACAGAGTTTGTGCAATTTAAGCTATAAAGTTGTTTTAAGGATATAATTTGTTGCTGATTTGTTCGTGCACTCTCAGATGTCTGGGCACCTCCTCACTGCTTATGGTTCTGCTGCCCCAGAGTTTGATTCCGGAAGTTATACTCATCAAAGTGATGTCTACAGCTTTGGAGTTGTAATGCTAGAGCTCCTTACAGGGCGGAAGTCCTATGACAGGTTTGCAATAATATTAAGACTAATATGCTTGTGTGTTTCTTGCATTTTTCACTGCTAAAAGTTCTCAACTCAAATGTATTACCTATCATGCAAGATTATGTATTCTTGTTATTAAATTTCTAGGTCGCGGCCTCGTGGGGAGCAATATTTGGTTAGATGGGCAGTTCCTAAGCTTCATGACATTGATGCATTATCAAGGATGGTTGATCCCTCTCTAAATGGAGCATTTACTATGAAGTCTCTGTCACGTTTTGCTGATATTATTTCCTCTTGCGTACAGGTGAGTTTCTGCATTCCTTTACCTCTCACAAATTATTTGTACAAGGCTCTTGCTAGCTGATGCATAATGAATATAAAACTTAGAAATTCTACAATTGAATAAATATATGGAGAAGTTTTATGTGTTTTAAGTTCAGAATTACATCTTCATGTCTCAAAGAAAGCATGTGATTTTCATAAAACAACACTAGAATGCATAAATATTTTTGAAGGACTGTTTAGTGTTTAGCTAGAACAAGAAGTCACCTTTTATCCAATCTTTTTGCAGCGGGAGCCAGAGTTTCGACCACCAATTTCTGAAATTGTCCAGGAACTCTTACAAATGGTTTAGTCAGAGCCTCCACCTCTCCGGCAATGAACATAATGAGGAACAAATCTTAACTGGGAAACATGTCTTTCCCAACCGAGATGGTGAGGTTGCAGAAGTTGCAAGTTGGGGGTCTGACAGGGACTTTCCGGAGGAGTGTTTTCAGGGCAAAGCAACATCGTTTAACATAATTTAATGTGCAAATGTTCAGACAATTTTTGTGTGTGATTATTGTTTACCAATGTAATTATTTGTCTAATAGAAGTGAGACCTTTGTTTTGTGGTTATTTTTTACTCACTAGGAGAGGAGGTGCATGTGGTCTTTCTCCTTCACAATTTCACAAACATGTTAATAGTTGTGGTCGTTAGTGGTGTGTTTTGTCTTGGCTAGTGTTGTTATTTTTGTGGTCAATATATAGTTTTCTATATATTCTCAAGAATACAAATTGATAGGCAAAGAAAGATCCAAGTGGGACAGAAAGTCAAAAATTCTTTGAGATTTATGGCAAAATGGGTGCTATCCATGATGCTTGTGTGGGATGTCGGATGACTCACCGTCCCATTGGCAGTCAAATATTTTTTTAACAAAAAACTATATCAGTTCAAAGACAGAGGGCTGTGCTTCACACGTTGAAGCACTCCTTGAATGCAACATATGCTGCCTCTTAATATCATTCATTACTATATGTATTTCCATTTTGTTGCCAATATGAATTTGAGATTAGTTTGGTTATGCAAAATATTGGTAGAGAAAAGGACTGATTAAAGAAAAAACCAGACTTTAACTGTAATTCGTTCTGACATTATTTCTTGGACTTTTGTAAAAAACTGAGCTTTCACTTTCACTTTTACTTTTCTTTTTTTTTTTCTTGTTAAACAAAAGTTTAGGGGGAGATTGGTTACACTCACCACCAGTGGTAAGTAGGGCATATTCATAATCTCGAGTCAGAAAGACTTACGTGTGGCACCCAACTGTCAGTTGTCATCGATATAAATTTATGTAAGAAATTACAGATCACGCACCAATGAGGATTACTAGCAGCGGGACTCGAACACTGATAGTAGGGCTACACAAAGTGCAAGTATCATACCTTTTACTTTCAGTCTTTAGACTTATGTCCAGTTGGTGGTTTAAACATTTGAAGGAGAGGCTTCTGATTCTGAAACAGCAGTTGGTATATTAATAAATAATATGCGTTTTGCAGCAAACCAGGAATTGATGGTTTCATCTGATTAGTTTGTGGTTGGTTGCTTCTAAATGAATTTATTTGGTCCGTGAAGTTTTCTGACAATCATTCTACCAAAACAAGACTTAACTTTTTTCTTTTCTTCTGGAAATGGGTCCAATCCATGGTAGTTGAAAGTTAGAAGAATGAGTGAAAATGAAAACATTAATTCTTGTCGTGAAAAGCAAATTTTGATAATCACATGCACTGTGTATTGTGTTTGTGTAATGAATTGGTTTTGGCCACAAACTTCCAAATCTCATGCCAATCATTTCTTTATTTGTAAATAAAATTATAATTACAATTAACTAATAATGTAAGTAACATGTCTTTATCGAATAATTTCTATTTAACACAAGTAATTAACCCTCAAGAACAAATAAAAGAAGAAGAAGAAACTGCTTTTTAAGGAATCTGTTAGTTGTCAATTAGGCAAGTCTACTATCCTAACTAATGTTGGACAAAAGTCATTTTCCCACCTCCAAATAAAATTTGATCTAATTAGTATTTTAATTATCCAATTCACTCACAGACAATAAAAAATAATTAAAATTAAATATATATTCCCAACGTGCATTGCAGAATTAAAAAATAAATTACATGAATGAAAGCAATAAAAAAATTAGAAAATCCAAAACCACCCAAATTGAACACGTAGAACACCAAACGGATCGGGGAGACCAGCGCGTCACAAAATAACCGATCAGGGGCTTAGAAGTAGTTTCACTGCTCGCACGGTTAAAAACGAAGGGTATTTTGGTCAATCAAAACAGAAGCAGCGAGCGGACAGAAGAAGTAGAGAACTTGGGGCTCGCTCTCTGACAGTCAAGGTCCTCAGATTCTTCAAAAGCAAAGAGTTCCTTTGGTTTTCTTCATCTTATTTTTCACTGTTGAATCTGAATATCGACTTCGTCTGTTAGATTTTTCCATTGGAATCCAATTCCTATATTTCTCAGTGGATTTCCATTTCAGCTGAAATTTTTGAGAAAGGAAAGAAAAGCTGCTTCAGCTCAAAGCTCTAGTTCTGATCAAGCTGAAGTTACCGATATCAAGTTGAATTTTTCCGTTTACAGACGTCGTTTTTGCTCCGGATTCAGCTTTTCCGACTAGCTCAGAATGGCTAAGCGCGCATATAAGCTGCGTATCCTTTTCTAAATGTTTGATTTTCTTGAGATGCTTAGCTGGAATTGAACTCTGTTTTTTTACAATCTTGATCTAATTATAATGTGGTATCTTTTTAACGTGCAGTGGCTAAGCTCAACTTGAAAGTAGAGAGATTTGGATTTTTCTTTTCTCTTTTTTTTTTTTTGGTTGGAAATTGAGGAATTTCATGCCCTGCTTGGTAGCTCAGAAAATGTAGGAAAATGAGCAAATTTATAAAGATTTTACGTTTCGTGAAATGGGGCTGTCACTCTGTTAGTTCGTTATGCTTTCCCATTATGATAATAATAAGGTAAGATTTCAATAAAAGTACTCAACTTGGGTTGTAAATTTTTAGTTTAGGATTTTCATTTAATCTCGCCTAGTTGTTTAATTTTGGATTTTTTTTTAATGGCAAAACGAGGGATGGAGAGGAGCATAAGAGCAGATTTATTTGGTAACCTGTTGTGCATTGTGTTTGGCATTTTTGTGATTATGTATTTTTCTCAAAGGAATGTTTTCTTGACTTAATGGAATATAGAGGAATTTGTGGCTCATTCAGACAATATTAATTGTCTAAATATTGGGAAAAAGGCATGTCGACTTTTTGTTACCGGCGGTGATGATCACATTGTCAATCTTTGGACAATTGGCAAACCCACTTCTTTAATGGTACTGGTCTTCCTGTTTTGATATTCAGTGTTGCACTTTCAACACAATATGGAAAGTTTGTAATTGTTTTCTACTTATGGATTTTTCTTTGACGTGCATTGAGTTGTAGGAAGTTCTCTAATTTTGATAATCGAGTACATTACATTTTATTAATTCTATGGTTTCATGGTTTCACGTTTGTTTTGGTTGTTGGAAACCATGGCTTACGCTCCTATTCGTTTTGGGGTAAATATGCAGAGTCTTGCCGGTCATACGAGTCCGATTGAATCCGTAGCTTTTAATTCGGCAGAAGTTTTGGTACTTGCTGGAGCTTCTTCTGGTGTGACAAAAATATGGGATCTTGAGGAAACAAAGAGTAAGTTGGCTGCTTAATCTATTTATTGTTGCTGGTCAAACATGACTCTTCCTTTTAAGAACTGTTACATGCTCTGATTCTGCGAGGCAACAGATGCATGGCGGAAGTGATATCTTGTTAGACTTAACATGAGATAATGTGATATAATTTAAGGGATCATGGCACCTACTTGATAGGCTTAGCCTGCTATGAGAACCTATGAGTACATCTCTTGTGTCCAAGTCTTCACCTGTTGTTGATTGTCGCCTGCAGACTAGTAGCCTTGACAGTAAGAGTAATATTTTCAGTAAACTTCTAATGTGTTTGTTATTGTTATTGAAGTGTAGTGGTTCGCACACTTAGTGGACATAGATCCAGCTGTACTGCTGTTGAATTTCATCCATTTGGTGAGTTCTTTGCTTCTGGTTCCACGGACACTAATCTAAAGATATGGGATATTAGAAAGAAGGGATGCATCCACACGTACAAAGGTCATACTCAAGGCATCAGTACAATTAAGTTCACGCCCGATGGTCGCTGGGTAGTTTCTGGTGGGTTTGACAATGTAGTAAAGGTAACAAACTAATAAATGATCACACATTTAATGGGTGGCTTCCAGCAAACTATCTTTTCCATGACCCTCCTGTTGTTTTATGTAGGTATGGGATCTAACAGCTGGGAAGCTCTTGCATGATTTTAAATTCCATGAAGGACATATTCGATCCATAGGTTTTCATCCCCTTGAGTTTCTCTTGGCCACAGGTGAGTGAGACTTGTATTGGCATGTCTTAGATATAAGTTGGCTCTGCATGTGATTGAGAAATTTCCAGAGATATAAATTGGATAGCATTTGTGTCCAACTTGTTCAAGCAACTCTTACATCTCGCTGAGGATTTTAATGAATCTTAAAATTGCATATGGAAATCAGTTTCTTGCTCTGGTATCTTTTTATCTTTTCTATTTTTGACCCATGCTTAACACAACTATTCTATAACCTATGCAAAGGTTGCAGCCTTATTAATGATTTGTAAGCTTCTAAGCATGCAGTTTGTCCCTTAATATTTTCTGATCCGCCTCTTAATCTCAGCATTCTCATCATTGTGTTTATGTATTAGCCTAATCTACAAAATATATTCCAGGTTCAGCAGACAGAACTGTAAAATTCTGGGATTTGGAAACTTTTGAACTGATTGGATCTACCAGACCTGAGGTATTGAGTTTATGTTCTGGAACTAAAAGTTTATGGTGAATATTGAAGGTTTTTATTTTATTTTATTTTATTTCTGTTGTGTTTTCCTTTAATAAAGCCGGAATGTGGTTGCTAGGAAAAAAAATATATATCTAAGGGGAATTAAATCTGTTGAAACAATTTATTTGTTTATCTTGCAGATGAAGCCTGCTATGTTGCCCTTTCTTCTTTACTAACTTTTCTCATCACTCTCTCTCTCTCTCTCTCTCTCTCTCTCTCTCTCTCTCTCTCTCTCTCTCTCTCTCTCTCTCTCACTCATATGGATAAATAACTCATTATATGCTCCTTTAGTCCTTTCTTCTTGTAATGCGATTTTCATCCTGCTCCTCTGACAGAATCTGTTCTGTCTTTCCAGCCTACAGGAGTACGCGCAATTGCTTTTCATCCTGATGGGAGGACCCTGTTTTCTGGATTGGATGACAGTTTGAAGGTTTTGTTTTGTTTCTTTCAGTACTCTATGGGATTATATCTGAAACAAATCAGAAACTTAAGATCTCTATTTGTAGGTTCATTCATGGGAACCTGTAATATGTCACGATTCTGTTGATATGGGATGGTCAAGACTTGGTGACTTATGCATTCATGATGGGAAACTATTGGGCTGCTCATACTATCAAAATTCTGTTGGAGTTTGGGTAGCGGATGTATCGGTAGTCACCTGACCTTAAATCTTTTTTCCTGGTTACTCCATTTTACGATGTTTTGAAGCTCCAAATGTTGTCATTAAGCCTGAAACCTTTGAGTTGTAATAGTACCATTACGCTCTTTCTGTCTCAGCTTATTGAGCCATATGCAGCTGGTTCTACACCTGTGCAAAATGACGGTACAGCTCAGAAACCTTATGTTAAACTTCAGGAAACCGCAGGGAAGGTAGAGAGTGGTATAAGGAGACCAGGCTTGCGGTGTATGTCTCCTGATTATGACACAAAGGACATAAAAAACATATACATTGATTGTAAGCTTTCTCCTTTCATGTTGATTTTTTAAATTGTTTTATTTAAATTTGGGTGCTATGTTTCCATCCTTATTTTTTTTCATAATGCTTATGATATGGCTTGCACTTTGGACATAGATTAGTCCCCCGTGTCAGATTTTGGTTGTTTACTTTTTAGTTCTAGATTTATTCATCTTAGTTTTCCATGAGAATCCTGTTTTGGCAATTATCTTAGATGCGTGTACAAACTGAATTTATTCACATTATCGTTACCTTGATTAAATTGAAAACCTTTTATTACTCGTATTCATTGAGGATTGGCCTGGTTTTGCTTAAACCACATCGAGACCAGAGATGAGTAGTTTGTGATCCTGATCAGTTAGCTTGTGAAAACCATTTTGGTTTCTGGTCTTTGTAGATAGAGATGATCCTCTCCATTCATGATATAAAAATGTGGAGGTCGTGGGCATGAACCCATGAGGGAATCTAGATTTTCCCAATGTCAGAGAAACATATGTTTAGATTTTTCAGATTGTAACTTTTTGTGTGCATTTATGTTTCTTCTGACTAAAATTTTTCCTTACTCTTATTTTCTGATTTATGTTCACTATAAAGCTAGTGGAGGAAAGCCAGTTACCTCACAGAGAATGGTTTCTCCAAGAGTTGTACCCTCGTTGGATTCAAAGGAAGCCACTGCTGCAAAGCAGAGCCCTTCAGTAGGGTTGCATCCAAAATCTAACGAGCAAGTAGTCAATAAATCCCTGGTTGTGCCTAATGTTGTACCTCGGAGCAGTCCTGATGGAAAGGATACGGCTAACTCTGGAAGGGAAGCTGTTGCTTTTTCAAGGACCAGACGTGGTATGATGCTCAAACCAGCTCATGCACGAAGAGCATCAAATAGCAAAATTGACTTCGAGGAGCTGCCACCGGATGTTGAATCTGGAAAACTTTGCAATATGATGAGTAAATTAGATAGTGCAATGGATCTTAACTGTCAAACCAAAACTGTATCAGAAGATAGGGCTAGAGAGTCGTGCGAGGAAAATCATTCTGAGATCAAGAGTGTAGAAGAGAAGTTTGAAAAAGTTATATCGCTGAAGAAGACCTCTAATCAGGAATCCAGTAAGTTTTTGCTCTTGTATAGCCATCTATTTATAACTCTAAATTATATATTTTAATTGGTTCTTGTTCTTTCTTTTCTTTTCTTTTTATAAATTTGACCTATGTTATCCTTGATTTCTCTTGAATGAGAACCTGTTCATTATTCCTTTTTGCTTATCAAACCTTAATTCACTTCTGTGTTTGCTTACTCGAGCTATTGTGTCCTTAACTAAATGCTGTTCTCCTGACAGCATTTAGTCAAAGCATTGGCCAACGAAACTAGCAACACTGTGCTATTCCCTTCACGGGATCCATAATTGGTCTTATTACTCATAAATGTTTTAACTACTTAGATTTTATGCGAGTATCAGACATGTAACGATCTTCATTAGGAGTTTATGTTTATTGCTAACATCAAAGCTGTTAGTACAACTTCTGAGAAAGTTTATGAGGGCGTTTCTCTATTCTTTACTGCACTCTGCTGCAACCCATACTAGAAGAAATAGATAAATTGATAAAACAAGGAAATGTAATATAAGGAATCTTAATTGTGTTTCTGAAATTGCTTCTCTCTCCAAAATTTCTCATTTTGTATAATGTTAAGTGTATTTATATTCATTGTTTAGTTGTTCTCTGTAATAATAATCTTTATTTTTTATGTTCTCTAGTTGGTACTTACTGATTTTCTATAATGTTTCAGTAAATGGATCCCTCAATTGCAGCAAGGAGGCAAACTCTGTTAAATTTGTGAATGGAGGTTTGCCATTGCTTACCTTCTTTGTGATTCTAAATCTAAATAACATATTAGTGGATGTCACTGTATTTCTTAAGATTCCGCTTTCGGCAGTTGCAGTTGTACCAGGAAGGACTCGCACCCTGGTTGAGAGATTTGAAAGGAGAGAGAGATTTGATCGTAATGAAGATCAAGCAACTCGCATATCTATTCCTGTAATACCTGAAGACCAAGCAACTAGCAGAATTAGTCCTGTGACACCTGAAGATAAAGTAACTAGCATATCTGGTCCTATGATACCTGAAGTTGAAGCTAGTATCTCTAATCCTGTGATACCTGAAGTTGAAGCTAGTATCTCTAGTCCTTTGATTCCTGAAGTTGAAACTAGCATCTCTAGTCCTGTGATACCTGAAAGGGAAAAAACATCCACCAGGCTGGTAAATTTTCTCTGCCTCAAGAGAATGCTTTTCTAGTCTTACATTATGAAGAAAGTTACCATCTCTATTAGATTAGGCCTTAAGAGCAAGGGGTTTATTTGACATGCCAAAAAAGAAAAAGAAAAGAGGGAATCTGGACAATTTGTCCACAGCCTTTGCCGATGTACATATCACTTATTCTATCAACCTGGAATGGAACATAAACATAATTTTTATTTGTTGTTTGTAACTAGCAGAAAGAAGGACCTCAAATTTCTGGGAGGCATATCGCCTCTACAAAGAATGGGGGTCCTAGTGAAGATTTGACGCAAACTCATGAAGTTTTTCTCAGTACCCTTCGTTCCCGCCTGACAAAATTGCAGGTAAATTAACTTTCTGTGCATGTTTGTTCCATGAAGTTTTTGCACATAATCTGTTGTCATTCTTCTGAAAATTAATTTTTATGTGACTGTGCAACCTAATACAGGTAACTTCATCAGACGCCTGATATTTTGTTCTCAGATTTGTTCCAATCTAGGATTCTGTGTTAATACACGATATTTATAACATCTGAATTGCTTCACCCAATGTGATTGAAAATCTGTTCTTATGATAATAGGTTGAAAAGGAAATTTATAGGTGCCACATTACATTAATTTAATTTCTTCATTTTCTGTTTGGGCCATATATGAATTGCCCCTTGAATATTTCTTTCAAGCACTGCTCCCTTGCTGGAAGTCATGACATACACTTCTGTGCAACTGCAGGTGGTGCGGCATTTTTGGGAACGGAATGATATTAAAGGTGCTATTGGTGCTATCAGGAAGCTGCCAGATCATTCTGTGGGTATTTGTTGGATGAGTTCATGTGTGTTGCATATACTATTTCCAGTGGTTCTAACAAGTAAGCCGCTGTTGCTCTCTGTGCATATTTGGGTTTTCTAAGAATGATCTTTTAATGGTGCAGGTACAAGCGGATGTTATTAGTGTTCTCCTAGAGAAAATGGATATCCTCACTTTAGATCTCTTTTCTCGTTTGCTTCCTGTGCTTCTGGGCCTACTTGATAGCAAGATTGAAAGGTAATTGTTTAATGAGTGAGGTTGTAAACAAATTCATGATCTTAGCAATGGATGATGTGAGTAGTTGGAATTTCAGTGGAACTGGTAAAATCATAGACGTGAATTACTAGCTACTATTAATAGTAGTGCCAACACATGAACAAATACTGTCCTTTGTGTTTTCAATAAGGACAGCTCAATTTCATTCGTATGGGAGCACAGTGTTGCTCGTTTAGCAAAAGGAACTTTTTGGTAGTTCTATTCTTTTAGATGATTCCTGGGGGAACTTTTTTGTTGATGATTTATAAACGTCATTGTGAAAACTTCTTGAGCAATAAGAGTCTCTCGCGCAGCTTAATTTATATTGTGTGCTTATATTCAGGGGTAAGGGTCTTTGTCCCAAATCCCCATGCCTGTAAGTATTCGTTGGAGTGTATTGCGGTCTTACAAAAATGTTTTGTATATGCTGCAAATGTACAGGCATGCAATTGTGTCGTTGGAGATGCTATTGAAGCTAGTGGCAGTCTTTGGCCCAGTGATACACTCGACCATTTCAGCACCTCCAGCTGTTGGTGTCAACCTTCAGGCAGAGCAAAGGTAATGTGTATTAAGAAATTTGCCTCACTCTCTTTTCATATGTTGCGAAAAAAGTTCAATTTGAAAATTTGAGTATACAGGCTCCAATGCTGCAACCAATGCTTTATCCAGCTGCAGAAGATCCAGAAAATTCTTCCGGTCTTTGTAAGGTTAGATGCGGACTCCGATGATCTAAGCCGCAATAATTTTTTTTGAAAGATGTCCTTGCTAATGCCATAAGGATTGGGCATGATTTAATTTGTTTTGAATGTAGGAGGGGTGGTGTGCTGGCAAGATGTGCTCAGGAATTGAATCTAGTTCTTCAACAGTCATAAGAACAGATACTGTCTGCCAAAAGTGCAAAAGGATGGCTTTGGCTTGGCTGGCTCTCACAATTTTGTTTGACAAGTCCTCATGGGTTTTGGGATTTAGTCAATATCGGAATAGAATACTAAAGCTCAAGAATTTTGCGAGGCAAAGCTTCAAAGAAAAATCTCTCACTTGCTTCTAAGAGCTTGAAGACAGAAGTAGTCATCCCTACCGTTGGATCATTTTCAGGCATTGCATTGCATTGCGTGAGAATCGCCTGATTTTTTTGCTCTGTATGGCGGGGAGGGTTGCTGTTTGTAACTTCGATTCATTTTGTAACCTGTAATGCTATACATGAACACTGCAATTTCTATTCCTCAATGATATATATAAATATACTTGTTCTTCAAACTAGCACTTCTTTTTCATCTATATTCCGTAGATTATCAACAACATTCATGAAAAAAGAAACTTATAAAGAGGGATGTGAAGGGGTTAGTTTTAAAGATAGATAGAAGAGAGACAGAGAGTGACTTATGAAAATGACACACAATTTTGAACTATCATAAGGAAATTTTGTCCTATGTTGCTTTGTAACATAAGTATATGTAGAAAACAGAATTATAACGATGCTGAAGGCAATCCTGTGGTAGAGAGAGAGTAGAGAGAGAAACCCCTTTTATATTTGACCCACATGTAATGTGCTCTATTATTTCTGGTTATATAATCTCCCATTGTTCTTTTCATTTTCTTCACATTTTTCATAGCCTCCATTTTAAGGTACCTTGTTTTTAGTTTGTTTAAGGCTTTTCTCCGTCAACCTCAATAGAAAATAGAATCCGTCAACACCTTGTCCCACGCATACTATAATTAAAAAACCCAAAACAAAAAAACCTTCAACACCACCTAAACCTCCCAAAACCACCCTTCTCTCTCATCCATATCCGCTTTTCCATCTGCGAAAACTACCTTTCTTTAATACCAAAAAAAGAAGAAAAAAAACCTACCTTTCATGTCAAGCCTACCCAACATCTCCAAGAGCCCGTTTTCCAATACCCAAAAGGTGGTCTTTTAATTCCTGTACGGACCATTCAATTGGGTTTCTTTCATTTTCTTTATCATCTATTCTCTTTTTTTCATTCATGATCGGAAGGGGCGGTGGGTGGCTGGGTATGTACTGTTTGTGGAGCGGCGTACGCTAACGTGAGCCGGGGCCCGGGGGTGCGTAGAAGAAGAAAAGAGAAAGAAGGTGGCGGTAGTGGTGGGTGATGATCAGGGGCGTACACGTGGAGGGTGAAGATGGGGGCGGAGGTAATAGGAGGTAGCAGGTGGGGCACATGGCTGGAGCTCCTATTGGCCGGGGCCATCCTAAGACACGGAACCCGAGACTGGAACCAGGTGGCCGCGGAGCTCCGAGCCAGAACCGCTTGTCCGTACACTTTCACGCCCGAGGTTTTTATTTTTTACTTCTTAATTATATATTTTTATTGCTAGTTTTTTTGTCTCCATTTTGAAGCAGTAAAACATTTTTACATTTCTTTGTATTGTTCATTTGATTTCTTGTTTTCCCTTCTTCGTTTACGAGGTCTTCTTTTTTTTTTTTTTTTTTTTTTCTGGTCAAGGTCTACGAGGTCCATTGTTTATCCGATGATTTTTTTACTTTTTTAAGGATGCCTTCCGTTTATTGGGTGGGTCCCTTCCGGGGTGAATAAATTAATAGTACGAGGTTATCAAAAGGAATAAAAATGAATAAGTTGTTGGGTTGCTTGCTTGGGCCTTGATTTAATTTTTTCTTTCTGGATGAGTCCATAAAGTTTTTTTTTTTTTTTTTTTCTGGTCAAGGTCTACGAGGTCCATTGTTTATCCGATGATTTTTTTTACTTTTTTAAGGATGCCTTCCGTTTATTGGGTGGGTCCCTTCCGGGGTGAATAAATTAATAGTACGAGGTTATCAAAAGGAATAAAAATGAATAAGTTGTTGGGTTGCTTGCTTGGGCCTTGATTTAATTTTTTCTTTCTGGATGAGTCCATAAAGTAGGTAGGTCAAAGAGGTACATATGCATGGCTTTTTTTTTTGTAATCTCAAAAAAAAAAAAAAAAAAAAAGTTACTAATGCTAGACATGTTAAGCTCTACTTATTGCTTGAGCTAGACTTTCCTTGTATTATTTTTGGATGCAATGCAAATGTTCTGTGGAGATATATAATCTGGTTGATATTTTGTTCATGGCGTTATTTGCTCATCCAGTATGATGAACATATCATCTATGTTTTGTTCCCAGGTGTGTAAAGCCAAATATAATGACTTACGAAAGCGATACTCTGGATGCAAGTAAGTTCTATGTGTAAAGTGCACATTTTTTGGTTTTGCATAAATATTTTAAAATTTGTATGCAAGTAAGTTCTAATTTGTAGCTTCGACTTTTCTTAATAATGTATCTGTGTGGTGTCTGTGATCATGCACGCATGGAAGGAGTTATATGACTGTATGTGTTCATCTTTAAATCTTGTGTTTTTCTCCTTAGGGCTTGGTTTGAAGATCTACGAAAGAAACGAATGGAAGAGTTGAGACAAGCTCTCAAAAAATCTGAGGACTCAATAGGGTTAGTCATTTCCTTTCTTTTCAAGATCTTTATGTTTAGAAAATGATCAGAAATGCTTCGCATCTTCTAGATTTGTGTTTACACCAAACTGCTCCTAGAGAACTGACATAGTTCCCTTCAAGCACTTGGGCAATTTCCCATTGCATATATCCTTTCGTATTCTACATGCCATCAAGACCTTGACCAGAAAACTTACAGTCTACAGAGTCCTCCATGTTGTCTCTTTGCCTTTCGGTTAAAGATTTATTCGATCTGGCTGTATACAGATCTTTGGAATCAAAGCTTGAAACTCTCAAGGCGGAGAAAGGAGAAGATGGTTACAACAATTATGGCTCCACCCAGACAGAATCACCCGTTGCTTATCAAAAATCAGTGGGACATTACCCTTCTGCTAAAGAGGCATTTAAGGACGAGCCATCTGCTGGCAGTTTCACATGTGAAGCGTTGACAAGCTGCTCACCTGAATGCCAGATACCAGTTACAGAGTCAACTGAAGAAACAGAGACTAAAAGAGAAGCTTCACACTCTTCCGAGCATGAGAAAATCTCAAGCATGGAGAAGTTGGTAGGAACTTTGTATGTAGGAGTAGGACTAGGAGGGAATCTGAGAAAGAGACGGGGTAAGAGGAAGAGGAAGGATTGTACTAGTAGGGATGTTAAGGAAGCCAGCATTGGAGAAAGTCGCCTTTTGGATTCTCCTGATGCTGTAACTGCCTTGCGGTGTATAGAAAATTCAAACAGCGAATGTCGTGAGGAATTTGCCTCTTCTGGTGCGGGTGATTGTAATAGAGGTTCGACCAAGGATGAAACTGACCATCTGTGGAACGTTTTCAATTCATTTTTGGAGCATAAAAGTGCCTCTGTCTTTCGTCATCGACTTGATAGCCAGGTATGGAGTGTGTTTGATGCTTTACAACTATATCTTGTTCAATTGGTCTACTGAACTCACCACCTTGGTGAACTGATCATTGTGCTGTGCTGGTTTCTGCTTTTCAGCTCGTATACCTTGAAAAATAGCTACCTCTTAAGCATGTTGTTTATGACTTAGAGATATCCATTACTTGTTTCATCAGATAGAAATTGTGGATTCCATCCACAATGAACAGACCTTTGGCATACTGTAACATAATGTATGAAACAAGCATTTGGCATAATGTATGAAGTAAACTTTCTCTAATTATCAACCGTATTTCATGACAGAAGAGACGAAGATATAAGAAATTGATCCATAGACACATGGATTTTGACACAATAAGATCGAGGATTTCCAACCACTCTGTGATGTCTGTTAAGGAACTCTTTCGAGATCTCTTGCTGCTTGCAAACAATGCCTTGGTGTTTTACTCCAAGAACACACGCGAATACAAATCTGCTTTGCTTCTCAGAGACCTCACCACCAAAACATTGCGGCAGCATCTCAAGGATTCTAGTGGCAAGGCTACCTCTGCCAACCTCTCCTCAAATGCATTAGTGTGTAATCCTCCCAGTAAACCCCGGAGTGCTCGCCCAGCTGGTAACAGAAGGTTGTCGGGAAAGGCTACCCATGCAGGAAATGCAGCTGCTAAGACTTCAAACAGAAGTAAGAAGCCAAGTCATGCTAATGCTGATTCCTCTCCTTCAGTTGAATCTTTCGCTGTGACGAAGAAAACCTCCGGGCACCCAAGAAAAGTTGGACGTAGAAGTGTTAGTCAACAAAATGTAACTCCCGTGAAGGGAAGGAAAAGAGGTCGGACAAAGTAGATGTAGCTGTAAATTGTTCCTATCCTTTTTTTCCATTTAAAGTCCAGGTTTAGCTTCAGGTTCTAGATTCAGAAAATCGGATGTAGAGTTTGTAGGATCTTGTGTACAAAAGTTTCTGGTTCCTTTTTCCCTGGTCCTGGTTCTCAGTATGACCAACATAACAAGATGTAGTTTTGTAAAGCATCAATCAAACACCTACGATTGTATAATTTCTGAAATGATCCATCTCAGAAATGGATGTTTATCAAACATTAACATACATAATGCTTGCTTCTTAAGATTTACTTTACCATAACTAGCAACCACTCAATCTCTCTAACCCACTTATCTTGTAATAAAGTAAGCGGCTTTTATCATTTCCCATTGATGATGTTACAGCAATCCACGTTTTTTTTCTTTTCCCAAACTCGATATCATGCTTAAAGCTACTGAATATGCCATCATTATAGCTGATTAGAAATATAACCGATAAAATTGACTGAAATTTGAGCATCATCTGAAAAATGGATTAAAAGTGCAATACAATATAATGTCAATTATGGACTGTTATGTTTGTTTTAATCATTAGTTGTGCTTCATAACATTTACGTTACAAGTTACTGATTCATGAAATTTATTCGACAACTATCATTCATAAAATTTAAATTATAAAATTAATTAAAAATTTTAACAAGATATAGATTAACGACCATTCGAGACACATAAATATAAAATTCCATTGTAACTTTTAGCAAAATGTGACATACAACAAATGACACCAAACTGGTTCCTCCAATTGCATGATATAAGAAGAACAAATACACACACAGCCGTGAAGGTGGCCTTTCCAACAAAAGACCATTGATGTCACCCACCACCATATCCAATATTTCCAACCATGCATGATGCATGATGCATGCATCGATCTTTCATTGCATGGGTCATGGGTGCCACGTGCGGGACAAAAACCCAGGTCTACTGCACAGAAATCATAAATATTGACTCGTGCGTTTTGTTTTTTGATTGGGTCCATAATACACTTCATGTCATCTGCCATAAATTTGCAGCAAACTTAGACGTAACGTAAGTAGCACAACAAACTTCCCAATCCCAACTACTCCTCCAAGCCCAACTTCCCCAGTTTTTTTTATATATATAAATATTTATTGATATATTATATATCAGATTATTAATTACGTACCAAACACAAGAATAAACCAATCCATGTGATTTCTTTAATTAATGATGACAAAAACTCCTAACTTAATTTGTTTTGGTCAGTGCAGCTAATTAGATTATGTATTTATTTATTCCATATTAACCCCAAAAGATCTTCATAAATAAATAAAATAAACTCCAATTCCAATAGATGCCTTCAAAGTCAAAAACAAATAAAACTTTATTTATTTTTCTTCGTTATTGTATATATTTTTTTTATGCACCGCGGAGCCACATAAACAGATACATGTGTACATATTGTATTGTCTGTCAAAATACGTGTCATTTTCACGTCTTGCTTGGTCTTCATCGAACTTGAACTTTGAGTGATGAAACACTAATTTGCCGTTTAATGTTTATTTTAATGTGTTTTAATACGTAATTTAATTCCCAACCTCCACTAAATAATGTTACTAATCTTATTATTTTACTATTATGATAATTAACTCGAAGTGTATTGTATTAATACCAATGCCATTTTCTTCTGCGCATAAATAATATTGTTTTGGAACAAGAAAATGCCTTTTGGAAAGAGATGGCTGCAACACGTATCTATCGTCACATGATAGATGTGATGATGATAAACATAAAAACGACAGAATGCTTAGACTTGGGTAAGCTTTTGGATTATTTTTAAAATAAAGCTAATAAAATCTAGTGCTTATCATATTTTTCTTATTCTTCTTCTTCTTTTTTGGATTTTTCGTATTGTCACATATAATACATAAATTTACTATTTCCCACATATAAATGAACTCACAATTATAAAAATTAAAAATTAAAAATTAAGAAAATTAAACGAGCATCTCTATACCTTCTAAATTTCTAATAATAATTGACTTATTCTACACATTTTAGAAAAGACAAATGTTAAGAGGATAAAAGCTTAGCTAAATAGCTATAAAAATAGTGAGCTTATTATCCACCCATTGTCAAATAATTTTAAATTAAATGCTCACTTTCTAAAACCAACCAGTGAAACTAACCCTTACGGAAAGATAAAGGCAAACGACACGTAAAAGAAAAAGATTTTGGTAAGTAAGATGTGATCTCTCACCAAATTTTGAATAAAATAAAATAAATAAATACATTTTTTAAGGATCTTTCATATTAAGAAAGTCGATAATATATTAAACTCATACACACTACACATATATTAGGATTTGAATCTAGAATATTATGTGGGGAGCAAATACTCCAAACCACTACGCTAATAGGTCATTTGCAAATTAATAGATACTTAAAAACTGTTTTTTTGGGTCAAAAATAAAAAAGTTTAATTAAAATCGAATAGCAAAAATCCACATCAAACTTTTATCTTTTTCCTTCATTCATTAGACAGGAAAAGTTAGAGTCAAACGATTATTTTAGGAATGAGAAAAAATTGATTTATACATACTTTTTTTTAACCCTTGAAAGCATTACTTAATATTTTTATCGCCCTTTTAATATTTTGGTAAATTAATCATACCGTGGTTGAAAAAGGTAGGTGCTAAGTGGAAATTGATATTTTATTTATTGTAATCGAAAGTATTAATAATTAATTTGCTAGGGGGAGTTGATGAATGGTGGTTCACTAACTATCCAGCATTTGGAGTTGATATATACTTTGATAAACGCACCTCGCATTTGTCGTCAAAGATTAGTTGGAATCCGGCTTTTAAGGGAGTATGTGGAAGAATCTGATTGGCCGAAGTTTTTCGACACCCAACAATCTTCAAACTCAAGAAGCAAAGGAAAGTGACTTTTGCCATAATGGGTCCATGCTTTCATGTATTTACAATACAAAATCAGAATTGCTGAATACCGCGTGTGAATTTAGGTAATTCAAATTATTCATGACTCGTATGAGTGGATAATGAGAAAATGATTAGCATAATTAGGACCATAATTTCAAATGTATAATAAGCTTGAAACTAGCGTAAAGATATTAGAATTTTAATAGATACAATTTATGGCCGTTACACTTTTTATTAGGGATGGTGATTAACCGGGAAGAGCTAGACTATACTAGAAAAATACCTAACATTTCATGTGCATTGAAGGCATAATATGAATATATTGTCTAACTTGGATGAAGAATGAGGACTATATATAAGAGGTCCTCCTAATCCTCTGGAAATTAGTGGGATTATGAGAGATAAGTTTTAGTCATCAACCTTTTATGAATAATCCTCATACATCCTTCAAGTTTGTTAGACAACAATATCCATATTATGCCTTGATTGTACATAAAATGTAGGCATTTTACTCGTCTAATCTAGTCCTCCCTAACAAACGAGGCCTAACTTCCTCTTCCTCTTCATGGTGCAGGCCCCCTACTCTAGAAGTTTGGCTCCTCTACTACCACTGGTAACTATAGCTGAACCCATTAATTTGTGATTAATGGATAATTAAAAGTCACCCAAAATATAAAAGGATACTTAGACAGGTGTGGAAATTGAATGTAAAGCTGCCAAAAATATTACTGAAGTATATGAACAAATTCATTAGCTTGAAAAGGAAATTATCCTTTGACCTTATCAGAAAAGAAATTAGGTGGACAAATCTGTTCCAGCACATGAAAGTTGTATTAGAAAATCTCTGGATAAATTCCATTCCATTTTAATATCAGCAGTGCTGTTATAAAATTTTCCAAAAACCATTTATTCAAATAAAGAAAAAGAAAAAAAAAATTCAAAACCAAAAGATCAGGTGACATAGATTTTGGACATACACCAAACGGTGACATAGATTTTGGACATACACCAAACGGTGACATTTCACAGTTTCTCTGTGTGTGTTTTATGTTTACAATTATTTTTAAACAAAAAAAACAAAGCAAAAAACAAAAAAACAGAAAATAAAACTTCAGAGTCTGGTCTGAGATTTCTCCAATATAAAATAAAGACATGAAATTAGCAAAGGAGGACACGACGATCCGAGAGTTCGCGTGCGTCTGATACACAGTGACACTCGTCGGCGAGAATCAGAACCCAAAACCATACGAAGAAAAAACCCATTTTTCTCTCATCATCATTTCTTCATTTCCATGGTTTTCTGATTCTTCTGCGCATGCCCTCACTACTACATCGGCAGCTGACTCACTCCCTTGAAACCCGCCCCCTCCGTCTCCTTCGTCTTTCGACTCTCTCTTCCCCCCTCAATACTCTCTCTCTCTATATTGCTCAGTCTCTTTCTTTGCTCTCTCTCTGCTTCTGCTTTCTTCTGCTGGGTTTTACCGAATCATAGTCATTGCTTTTGGGTTCAGCTCAGACTTTAGTGACAGCCTCAGCTGGAGCTCGATCGATATACCACTTTCTTTCTTCCAGGCCTTTGATTTTGGAGGCTTCCGATCTTTCATCTAATCTCAGTTTCTTGGCGATTCACAGAGGAGGTGCTTAGTTTTCTGGTTTCATGGTGAGTTTTCGCTTGGGTTCTCTTTAGTGATTGATCAGCTTCAAGATTCTTCAATGATGTCCGCAAAAGTGCAATTTTTTTTTTAAATTTAAAGAAATTGCTGTATCTGGGTTTAAATTATTTTTGCCTTATTAAGATCTCATGGAATTCATTTCTGTATAATAGAGTTTTCCCTTGATGGTAAATTTAAAAAAATAAAACATTTTTTTTTTATCTGTTTGTGTTCAGGGTGGGTAGTCTTATGTAGTATTTAATTAGTAATTTCTTTAAAGTTTGGTCGGTTCTGCAAGTGTACTTATTTATTAATAGATTTAGTATTTACTTTGAAAATCTGAAAGAAGTCTCTGTTGCCCAGATTACATATGGAAGCCCCTTGTTGTAGTACTGATCTTTGGAGTCCTTTTAAGACATTCCCACTTACTTCAATAGAAATTCAATCCCTCCCTGGCTTACCCCTTTTCGTAGACTCAAAACATCCAGAAATAAGATGCATGATTATATATAGAATCAGCCGTCAAACTTGGATTTTGGCAAATTTGTGGAATTACTTCTTAAAAAATAGTGTGTTCTGGGTAGCATCTGGTTGGAATCACAACTAATATTGGTCTCTGTTTAATGTGCTTGTATTGCAGCTTGTTCTTGTTATGAAAATAAAATAGAAGATTTGGTTGTCTATGAAGTCGCCAAACTCATGGATATGGGTGTTCAAGAAAAGGAGTGCTTTCTCTGATGGAGTATGATCCACAATCTTAGTAACTTGTTTTATTTATTGTTGCATTAAGTTCAAATGATGCCAAAAGGTTCCTATAATGTATAATGCTGGTGCAGGGAAAATGCGGATTGAAGATGAAGCAGCTGTCTTTTATGGGAGTTGTATGTACAGTAATGCTGTTCATTGTGTATAGAACCACCAACTACCAATATCAAGCTTATCAGCAGACAGAGGTACTCCTTTTGTTAATCTGAACTTGTCACTCATCCTTTATAAGGATCAACCAAGATTGGCAGGATATTCTCTTGATGACCTTCTGGCAATCCATTTGGAATCTGTTGTCACCATCTTACACAAGAATATATCAACAATTTTACTGCATTTGATTGGCCGATTTAAATAAGTTTACACTGGGTTTAGAGAAACCCAAAGTAACATAGGAGCATTACTATTGATTTATATCATGATAATTCTTCAAATTACTGTTTTTGTTGTCCTGGCTTTCAGTCTACTGATTGTTCTTTTCTCCTCTCATTTATTAGATGGACGCAAAATGGAATCCCTTTGACACAGTAAAGGTAACTGCTTAGATCCTTGTAGCCATGTTGCCAAGTTAATGTTTTCTTACCTTGCTTAATCGGTGTTTCATAACACCTTTAAGTAAGTCTTCTGTAGCTGTTCTTCATTGGTTTATAAATTACTGAAGTTACCAGCCTGATTTACAATTCTTGCATGATTGGATGATCCTATGTGGATGTATGTTTCTTACCTTCATTATATTCTAAATTTCTTCTGTTACTTGCCTCTAGGATATTTTTGTGACTTCCAAAAAGTTGGACAGTTTACCTCGTGGCATAATACAAGCTAGGTCAGATTTAGAGCTAAGGCCTTTATGGTTGACAAGTGGGTCAAGGTTAAAGGTAAGATTCTGATCGTTTTGTGTTTAACATAATTTTTAAGATTCTTTCTTGCACGCCCACTTGTCTTCAGTAATAAAAAATTATAGATGATTGCTAGATTATTGGTACTGTGAGGGGTAAACCAAAGTTCATTAATTATGATAACTGTGTTGATGATGACATATATATTTTTCGTGATTTGGGGTGGTTATTCTGATTCAGGTCAATGATTATAGCCATCGTAACTTGCTGGCTATTCCGGTTGGTATTAAGCAAAAGGATAGTGTTGATGCTATTGTGGAAAAGGTAAGTAATACATTTTTCTGCTGTTATGTTCAAAGTGACATCAAGTGACACTTGTCCTAATTTTATCGATTTCAGTTTCTTCCAGAAAACTTTACCATCATTCTATTCCATTATGATGGGAATGTTGATGGGTGGTGGGATCTTGAGTGGAGTAGCAATGCCATACACATAGTTGCCCAGAACCAAACAAAGTGGTAAGTTAGTAGTTGCCTTCACGATTCTCTGCAATTTTCTGGCTTGAGTCCACTGACAAAATGGCCTTTTTTATATATTAAATTTTTCCAAGAGTTCAGCATCTACTTGAATGCGTTAACTATGGATGTATTGTGTGCAATGAATTCATTGTATCTAACAGTTGCATTTATCAAAGGGCGGTTCCCTACTATTGATGTTCCTTGATTTTTGTTTCGTTTCTCATTTCTCGTCTTTCTAACTTTTTTATGGTTTATTTTCAGGTGGTTTGCTAAACGCTTTCTACATCCAGATATTGTGTCCATTTATGATTATGTGTTTCTTTGGGATGAAGATTTGGGGGTTGAGAATTTTCATCCAGGAAGGTAATATTAATGGGTGTCTAGGACAATTTATGCAAGGCATACTCTGCTTCTGTTTGCCTCTGAATAATTTAACTTGGTCCCATAGGTAGCATATTGATTTTATTTGTGTGTTTTTATCTGGACCATAAATGTTCTTCATTGCATATAATTTAAATTTTGGATTTTCTTTCCCAGATATCTTGAAATTGTTAGACAAGCAGGACTGGAGATATCTCAGCCAGCTTTGCATCCAAATTCAACAGATATACATCATAGAATTACAATTCGTGCTAGAAAAAAGAAGTTCCATAGGTGAATAGCATGGTCTAAACCACTGTATCATAAACTCTATTTATTTTTCTGAATATTAGTTATACTCAAACAAAATTTTCACTCTTTGCAGAAGAGTTTATGACATCAGAGGCAGTGTGAAGTGTACAGAAGCAAGTCAGACACCACCATGCACTGGGTGAGTTGTCATAATGGTACAATAGATATAGCTATTCTTTCTAAGGGTAAAGAATCTGTTGAATGCTTTTATCTATGTGATGAGTAATTATGATATCTGACCTACCTGATATGTTTTCTTGGTTTACCATTGTTTCTAAAAATATAATCTGTAAAAATGGGAGCTGACACATTTTTTATATTCTGACACTCATGTATGTTTGGTCCTCGCTCCACCAGTAGGTCTCACTATGTGTAATTCAACTTATTTTGGGAGGTTGTGGATATAAGGATTTGTATTTAGGATCTCCTTCTCTGATATCATAATAAATTTTATGGTTTGCACATCCTAAAAATTGATTGTTAAGGTGTGGCTTAACAATTATTTGACAGTCTTACACTATCTTCTCTTATTAGAGACTGAATGGGCACACAAGTTGATGAATCGCTATAATAGCGTTCTTAAGTGATATACATCTAACATTGGTTATCTGGATATTAATGTCTTCTTTTAGGACATAGTCTATATTTTTCTCTAATGGACTGTGGAATGGTTATTTAGCCTTTTAAATTGACAAATGCAGGTTTGTGGAAGGTATGGCTCCGGTTTTTTCAAGAGCTGCCTGGCATTGTACTTGGCACCTTATACAGGTATCCTTTTTTTATCTTGGTCTGTTCAACTCCACTATAACCCCAACAAACTTTTTTGAAATAGTATTTATTATTTTTGGTATTTGTTGCCATGGATTTCTTTCTTTGTGCTGGAACCTTTCTCGCTGATAAGAGGAGGATCATCCCCTTGCTATTTCAATTTTCAAAATTTTTGGAGTGCTTATCTCTTATAAAATTTGAGCACACTACCTTGCCAAATACAATTTTGAAAATATCTTTGTTAAGTTATTCACAGAGCGGCTTTATTTTTGTTCAGAATGATCTTGTACATGGATGGGGTCTGGACATGAAACTTGGATATTGTGCACAGGTAAAACCTACTTTCCTATTTCTTGGGTAAGGTTTAGAATCAATTTCCTCATTCAGTTACTCTTTTTATGAGATTTTCTGCACTGAGGGGTTTGGTTGCCCGAAATTGCTTCAGCTTCTTATCTTTGCTTGATTATTGATTAATCAAATCAACAGTTCCATGTGAGTTTACGTAACATTTAGCAGTCGCCATAAGTAAAATGCCACATTTTGCAGGGAGACCGTACGACGAAGGTGGGAGTTGTTGATAGTGAATATGTTGTTCATAAGGGCATACAAACTTTGGGAGATGGTGGTTTGTCTGCAAGAAAGGTTAGTTGCTCTCTGCCTCTTCCTTGGCTGTAAGAAAGCTTTGATGCTTTTGTTTGATGCTTGCTAGTGTTTGCAAGTGGTGGGCTATTGTTCTAACTGTATGTTTACTGGTGTTAAACCATAAATGAACAACTATCTTGATGGTGGGATTGTTTTCAGTTTAGCCCTTTACAATCTCCTGCACATATTCATCTTAACAGCTCAGTTTTTTTTTTCTCCCTTTTTCTTGGACTACAAAAATTCTCAACTCTCTCTCTCTCTATTTGCAGGTTTCCAGTCGTGGGAAGACAAGCAAGGTAAACTTCACTATAAGCATTAGAAATCTTTTTTACTCTTTATTTTTGTTCATAAAATATTTGACAGCTACAAGCAGTCTAAATATCATCTTGTTAACTTTCATTCTATAATATGCAGAAACGTGGTGCTTCAGGTTTTGATGTGCGAACTGAGGTGAGACTAATTAATCTGTAGCCTGCTTTCCATTTTGTGTTTATAAATATTCAATTGTATAATCTGAAATGGTGAAAAGTAATAATCTCCGGTGACTCGATAGACGTATTTGTTTTACATTCAATATGGACTTTGCAGATTAGGAGGCAATCAACGCGGGAGTTTTCAATCTTCAAAGAGCGATGGAATAATGCTGTAGACGAGGACATGAACTGGACTGATCCATTTAAAAGTAGCATAAGACGCCGGAAACAGCGCAAACGAAACACCCATTTGAGCTCTTAAGTTAATCCTAACGGGGGTGGTTTAAAATGTTAGTGCAGATTCATTTACAGGCAGAGTCTCCATCTATACCAATAGTTTGTGTAGCCTTTTTTAAACACATAATTAATTCATTATTTGGATATTCATTAATTTTGTTCCCTGCAATTCAGATTTATCCCCATGTCCTGTGTATCTTGTTCCGGCCGCTTTCTCCCTTTTCATTTTCTTGGTTTATACAAGCTATTTAGCTTTTGGTGTAAGATTATAGCTGATATACTGGTCTCCCTTACATTGTTGAAAAAACCAACAGAGTGACTTTGAGGAAGCTGGCAGGGACAATATAAACAGCAAATTCTCTCCATTTTCTGGATGAATTAATTTATAGGCATTTTCTTCTCTTTTCATGAGGTCTCATCTCTGACCACATTTAATCAATTCAATATAACAGCTAGCCTAGCATGACTGCAAAAACACAAAAGCTGAGGGGTGTGAAAAGAAAAGAAGCAGCCTTCTTGGGCTCACAGGAAGCTAATAGTTATGAGTTGAATATTAAAACACACAAGAAAATTAATCCCTCTAGAAGCACATCAATAGCGCGTAGTGCGTAATATAATCAAATCAAGTCTTTACAGCTGGTGCTTGCTACTTTATTAAAATAAATAATAATCATTCTGAAATGAATTTTCTAGTTTTGGGTGAAGTGTTGCTAATGGGTAGAATTTTTTTATTTTATTGCATAAAAAATAATATTTTTTTAGTGTTATGTAAATGCTGCTGTTTGCAAATGAAAACAGAGGAAAGCAGCAGACTTTATTGTAGATGAGATCATAAATAAGAAGATTAAAAAAACCTTATTCAAGATTAGTTGACTATGGATCATAGTTGTATGTGTGAGAATTTTTATTTATTTATTTATAATTTAGATTATCGCTTATATTCAAGAATATAAAAAAAATTAGCTGACGATGTTATTGGACACTGACACCAATATTATGAACAAAAAACCATAAAAAATTAACAACGAATTTTTGTTACAACCAAAGCAACAGCTAACAGGACAGCAGCATGTGGATTAATTGACCAACTTTGCAACTTACGCGTTCAAATTATTTTTGAGTTTTTCTTCTTCATTTTTGGTATTATCTAAAAAATTAAAAATGAAAACCAAAAAAAAGGAAATTTATTTTTTAGCCCCAGAAATATGAAAATCAAATTAAAAAGCCGCCTTCGTTGTCGAAAGCTGACAAAAGAGTAGACGAGTCCTCCGCTTTCTCTATCTAGAAAAATATTTAAAGACAGCAACCGTTTAGTAATTATCTCTCTCTAAAAATTCCATTAATCTCCTCAGTTTCTTTTACTTCTGTGCCTGAAAATAATTTTTCTCCTTCAATTCTATTTCTTCGCCTACAAGCTTTTTCTTTTCATTTTCTGCTTAGTCTCAGATCTCTTAAGACAATTTGCCTCCAAGTTCGGAGACTGGTCCTCGGCACTCAAATCTCATCTCTCTCTCTTCCATGGCTGGTCGATACGATAGTAACCCTTTTGCTGAAGAAGATGAAGTCAATCCCTTCTCTGTAAGTTTCTTTGCCAATCATTTTCCTACTGTTTCTATTGAAATGAATTCGAATTGGGTTTTTTAATTTGGTGAATCTGATTTAGTAAGGTCGTTGACTTGCTGGGTTTTGGATGTGTTTTAGTAGATTTTAAGATCTATGGTTTTTTGTGTGTTTGGGTTTCGTTGTGAAATTAAAGTAAATCGATCGACTTTTCTCCAACTGCGCAACTTTTCTGGAGCTTTATTGTCTTGTTGAATTTCTATTATAGCAGTTTGCTCTAGAAATTATGATCGAAATCCATATATACAAGTAACCTTATCTAAATCCAGCTCCGCAACTTCTTTTTTTCTTTCTCGATTTTGAGTTGGCGTTGGTGATAGATTGTGTGGTTTTTAATACCAGCCAAAATCTTGTTGGATATGGTCGGAATGGGATTCCAGACACAGTGCTCAGTCCCTTGCACATATAGGGTTTAAAAACTATCTTCCTTAGACGTTGTTTTTTGCTTGTAGAAAATGATTTTGGTGCGGACTCTTAACTTGGGGTTTGACTCTAAAAGTACAAAGATGTTCAACTTTAGATACGACATTGCATTGTAAAAAAGAATGTAGATTCATGTAACCCAGTTAAGGAAAATGGATCATACTTGAATGGCTCCGTTCACAAGTAGTTGTTCCAATTTCTGATACCCCCAGAACAGATTTTGGATTACAATCAAATCGTGGATGGAAGGGGTACCTTTAAAGTTCCCAAAATTCAGAGCTTCAAAAACTATCCAATTATTGTTTAAAGTACATCTAGACATGTAGTTGTATCTGTGGAGTACATTGACGGTAGAGAATGGAGGGTTTTATTAACAGGGAACATTGAGTTCATTACTTGGTTTCTTAAATGATGTGTTTCTCTGTTTACTTCGGAAATGGTAATCATGGCTTTGTATGTAAAAGAAACTGAGGAAATATACTGGCTTATATCACCTACTGTTTGAGCTCTCATGCATATGTGCTACAAATTGATCAGAATCCTGGAAGTGTTGCTCCTGCGAAAAACTCAAGACTTTCACCCCTTCCTCCTGAGCGTGCTGGTTTCAATTATGGCCTTGGTGACACTGTTGATATACCTATCGATGGAAATGCAGTAAGTTTGAACTCAACTTGTTAAATAGTCAATTGAAATTGACCTATTTTTTAAATACTAATTTTAGTTTTTTCTTTCTTTTGAATCTAGGATCTGAAAAAGAGGGAGAGGGAGCTCCAAGCTAAAGAAGCTGAATTGAGAAAGCGGGAGGAGGTATGACTTGAAAGAAACTATAAATTCTGAATGTGTGAAATTTTCTCTTACTGGGCTGTGTTAATTAGTACACTGTTGTTGTCAACCTGGTCATCAATACGAGGCTTAAAATCTTCTCAAATTAAAAAGTGTGAAAGTGACCTTTCTGGGTTGGATTGTACCGCTTGTATTTCCTGGAGTACAATCCTACCCCATAAAGAGAGGCAGGGGGTGAGGTCAGTGATACAATGTCATGCGCATGTGAATTGCATTTTTACATAAAAAGATAGTGCTGATTTTCATTAATGCCTTTTTCTATAAAAAAATAAAAAACAAAAAGTGTTCGTTCTCTCCAAATTTGGTGTTCTGTGGTGGAATCTGGTATGGTTATAGATATGATCGTAGGATGACATGGCTGTCCTGTTACAAGGTGTAAGGGACGTGTTTGAAGGGCTGTTACCATTATGCATTTTCTTGGTGTCTGGTTAGGGAGGAGTAGGAGGGTGTTTAAGGGGACAATTTTCTGGGATGGATTTAAGGGACTGGCTTTTTCTTTGAATATTTTCAGAGCAGTTCTGTTTCGTTCTTCTGTTGTTGACTTTTACTTTCTTAACATATGTTTCAATTAATTTGCTGTTATAGTTGATCATTCATCCATACAAATTTTAACTGTTTTTGTTTTATCATTATTGTGCAGATAGTAAAACGGAAAGAAGATGCTGCAGCACGTGGTATTTTGCCTTGCCTTTTGGTTTTTTTTTGGGGGTGGGGGGTGGTGGTGTGGGTGGTTAAAGTATTGTGTTCCAAATGCTGTATAAACACTTACAAGCTTGATATCCTTTGAAAGTTTATCAACAATAGTTTTTCTATGCTCCCTTTTGTTTTGCAGCTGGAATTGTTCTTGAGGAAAAAAATTGGCCAGCTTTCTTCCCAATTATCCATCATGATATTGCAAATGAAATACCGATTCACTTACAAAGGGTGCAGTATGTTGCGTTTACAACATGGTTAGGTATGCCAACCATTTAATTTTATGGATGTTATGATTATGTGTTAACTATAATCACAATTATAATTGCAAATTTAATGTAAATGAATTGTATATGTGTGTGGCTTTTTGTTCCCTTGGGCAGAAATCGTTGTTGTTGGTTGGTGGTTGACCTTGTACTATGGTGTTAGGCCTGAAAATTTGATGAAAGCTCAAAACTTATAACAATCATAAGTATATAGCAGTTGGGTTTAGTTTCTATATACCATTGCATGCTCTAAAAGATGACTTATATTACCCAGTGGCTGTAGTGTCTAATCATCTGTTTCTTAACATTACTTCATCATGCCATCATGATTTGGTTGTGAGATAGGTTGTGTGAGATGTTCTTTTATTTTTTAATTATCCTTAACTTTTAAACTAAAGTTCATCAGGGACTCTCTAGATTTTGGTGATGAATGGTGATGTTATGCAGGAATTGTTCTTTGCCTTTTCTGGAATATAATAGCTGTTACTACAGCGTGGATTAAGGGTGAAGGTGAGTGAAAGTATACTGTGCACCTGTTCTGCACATGATCAAGTATTTATTTTGGATCCTCTGTTCAAGTTTGGTGAATTTGAACATTTTCTGATTTTTGTGTAGGGGTAAAAATCTGGTTCCTTGCTGTTATCTACTTCATAGCAGGGGCTCCTGGATCCTATGTCTTGTGGTACCGGCCACTGTACCGAGTTTTCAGGTATATATTGCCCATTTTTTCTAAAATTGGTCGTTGATATATTTTTTTCTTCTTCATTTTTTAGCCTTTCCGAAGTCCTATTTTTGTGATTCCTCTTGTTTATAAGCCAAAAAGAAACCCTCTGAAGCTTGAACCCATGTGAGACTATAATGAAGCAACAAAGAACAATTTAGTGAACATGTAGGGAAGAAATTTTATTGGATTTTAGTAATATGATAGTATGTGATGATGGTTACGAGGAATTAATTTGGTTCAGTTGCTGCAACTTCCAAGTTGTTAACCTCTGTTCTGACATTAGTGCTAATGTATCATGTAATTGTTTCAAGAATGTGGACTGATGTTTTAGCTCCTGAATTTTTACTCGTGAAATTGATTTGTATTCTCATTCAATATTTTTTCAGGTCCGAGAGTGCTTTGAAGTATGGATGGTTTTTCATGTTTTATTTGGTAAGTTGGGTAGTAGGCATGCAATTCATTTCAGGAACTCAGCATAACTATTACTCATAATCTATTTTCTTCTTCCTACAGCTCCACATTGGCTTCTGCATCTTTGCTGCTGTTGCTCCTCCACTAATTTTCAAAGGAAAATCTCTCACGTATGCCCTCTTTTAAATTAGGAATGCACTTCAACATTCTTTATAAGTGAAAACCTTTTTCCCTTTGTTTGCTGCTTATGATTTCCTGCTGTGTTCCTTTGGAATAGTGGCATTCTGGCTGCAGTTGATGTTGTGGGAAACCATGCTTTGGTTGGGGTAAGAATGTTGGTCCTGAAGTCTATTTTGTTCAAACATTTTGTATGACTGCCCACCTGCACGCGTGGAGCACTTTCAGATGCTTCTTTTCCTTTGAGGATACTAATTATTTTTTCATTGTTTATAGATCTTCTACTTCATTGGATTTGGAATGTTCTGTCTTGAATCATTGCTTAGCATCTGGGTTATTCAGGTCTAATTCCAATATCCAATTCTCGTTGCCAGATTCTCACAAAAAGATAAGCAACGTGTTGGGTGCTGTTGTAGCACTTATTCTGTGGTCCTCTATAACACTTTTTTTTCCTTTGCATGTGCAGCAAGTGTACATGTACTTCCGGGGAAGTGGTAAAGCGGCCGAAATGAGACGTGAAGGAGCAAGAGGAGTTGTGAGGGCAGCGCTTTGAAGCTAAAAGCTTGTACGGAGAAGAAAAGATGGGAGACTTCTGTATTGATATAGGTTGTATATGCCCTTAGTTGCAGGATTTGCGGATACACAGATGTTTTGCTTGAGCCTTTTATTTTTTATTTGTTCCTTCCCCCTTACGCTTGTTTCATAGAGATTGATTGATTTAAGTGCTACCTCTGTTTCTATACTGGAGACTGATTAGGAGGCTTGCTAGAAGAAGAAAAAAAAACCATTTTCTCTTGATTTTGCTGTTTCTAAAGATCCCGTTAATTCCATCATTTTTTGCCTAATTTTTGGAAAATGTCTCTCAGGGCTATGATTGTTCTTGAAACCTGAGCCCGCCCTTGCATATTGAGTGAAGGTATAACGTATAAATAGATATGAAAAGGCTGATTTTAAAATTTTGCAACAGATCAATGCTAGACTGTAATATTAATTACGAAAGCAACATATATCCTAAATGAAAGAAAATCTTGTCTCTGTCAAAAGAATCAAGAATAACTATCAATTTGAATGAAATTTTGTTGAGATGCGTGGTGTGGTCCAAAGTTGATAGACTGGAGCATAGGGACATCATTACTCTTAAATAAAGCAAAATCATATCACATAGACTTTAGGTTTCAAGTACCCAACACAATCACAAAAAGCTTTAAATACAACCAGCAAAGCTTAGCACCAAAAAAGGAAAAACAAACAAATACTCTTAAGCCACTCGTATTAGTAGAAACTTGCAAAAAAGAAGATTAAATAGTCTCATACGATATTATATTATGGTCCACTACTCAGATGCTTATACATACTACATAATTATAGCAAACTATATATATTAATATTACCGGCTGCCGGCTGCCGGCTGCAGCAGCATAACAGGAACACCACTCTATTTTCCTCTAGCAATAAGCACTACACTTCTTCTTGCAATCAATGGTGCACCCACCGCCACCGCCGCCGCCACCGTACCCCTTTCCTGATCGGCTGTAGGAGGTGAAGCACTTAGCAGGGCAAGTCAGCTTCTTCTTGTAGCATGGACCCTTTTCTTTACACACCAGAGAAGTCCTCACAGTACCACCCTTGGAGTACCCTCCATTCGGACCCCCATACCCGCCTCCATATCCGCCACCCACACCGCTGCCAAAGCCCTTTCCAAACCCGGGTATGTCGAAGCCGGGTCCAAAGAACCCGCCCATGCCACCGCTACCATCATTACCGCCATTACCACCACTACCACCATTACCACCACCTTTGTTGTTGTTTTTGTTGTTCTGGTTGGTGGGTTTGTCATTTGAGTGCTTGAGTTCAGCTGAGAAACTGAATTCGGGTCGGGCTGAGATAACAAGTGAAGCAGAGAGGAGCAGAGTGGATAAGAAAAGACTTGATATTGGCATCATTTTTTCGTTTTGCTTTTGCCTTTTTTTGGGGGAGTTAGTGGGGAGAGAGTGATGAGAATTGAGAATTGAGAAAGGAGCGTTTGTGAACTGGGAATGAATATATAAGTGCGGAGTGGGGGGACATATCCTTCCTTCCTTGCTAGTGGTGGTACTAGCGGTAGTGGCAGTGATGAGGAAGAAAAGGCACATTTAATAGAGATGTTGGAGGACAGTTTGCAAGGCCCTATATGAATGTGAGTAGGTCGGGTGCATTTATTATCCTCATCTTTTTGTTTCTTTCATTTGACATATATTATATATCCAAATTTCTTGTGAAGAGCTTACATGTAGATGTCATTGTCACAGTATTCTAAGTACATTATGCATTGTCATGTCGAGATTAAAACACATAATAATAAGTGGTTGGTTTGAAACGTCGTCACAGTGGTATTTCGATATAAATAAGTATTTCTCAAATTCCTTTTGTATTATATATTGTGTAATAAGTTGACACGTGAAGTTTGGTCTATGCATTAACTGATATCAACAGCTTGGCGGGAACCCACATGCCACATGCAGTTAATCAATTTTCACATTTTAGAAACGAGTGTGCATAGTAGATTGTCGATATTTGATTTGATATATTTTGTCAATACTCTTAATATTTTGATGTCTTCCTCAATTTAGTAGTTAAAATTAGCTTTGATGTAGCATCTTAACTTCGAGGTTAGTTTTGAGATGTTACTTGTTGAATACAATTACGTATCTAATTTTAGAATGAAACCTTGAAGACACTTATGGGATGTGCAGAGAGATGAGCAGAACAGAAGAGAGTTAGAATTGGCTATTCACAGGACTCACAGAAATATCATAAAACACTGAATAAATATGGCTAACTTCCAATCTGCAATTCATTTAAAGACGACGGTGATTCTCAAGTCATAGGCACATGCAAAATATATGAAGTCTCTGCATTTGGAAGGAAAAAGCAGGCATCACGACCTTTGAGCATATGCATCAATCAAGCACACCTGTAATGGATAAGAAACCTAATTTGCGCATATGATCAAGTACACGTACATATATTGTGATGGGATTGGGCAAATAAGGTGACACAAGTAATAATGATAGTGGGCACCTTGACTTGAGATCAAATGTTAAATTCTACGCATAGAGCTAGCTACAAATTACAAACAATCACCTAAGTTATATAGCTAGCTAGGGCTGCTGTTTTAGTGCCACACTTACATCCCTCGTGCCTTATTTAGGATGATTATACACGGCCTAACAATTTTTGCCCAATGAATGCAACTTGGTGCGGTTTTCTTTTTTTAATACAAGCAATATTAGGTAGAAAGTGTCGCATTCAACTCATTCTTTTATTTGTTGAAAATTTATATTAAACAGTACTTAGAGCTTCCAGATTACCCACATTTTGTGCTCAATTTTGCTCTGCTTGCAAGATATGCACACAAAACTACGGTGGATGAGAGATCTTTTGAAGAGTGATACTGTTAAGTTGTTTAAATTTCTCTGTCTGAGCTGCCTTTGCCGAATGCTAGCAACATTCTCTCTAATCATCTCCTTTTTTGCTTGACATGTATCATTCTCCTTACACTTAAAAACAATGTCATTAATATATTATACAAGCTAACTTTTACTTTCCAAGTTTACCTTTATTAAATGTATTCAATCTATCCAAAACTTCACAACTTTCTTACCATCTTATTAAAAAAAATTTTAACATAAATTATTTTTTTAAAGAAAATATATGCTTTAAAGAGGAAATGTATGGTTTTTTTAAATTAAAAAAATTTTAACACAAAGGGTTTAGATAGAAAAAAAAAAAAGAAAAAGAAGTCCTTTGTGTTTTAAAAAAAAAGGGGCATTTCCTCTTTTTTGAAAAAAATTAGACATTTTCTTGAAAAAAATAATTGACATTAAAATAAAATTAAAAAAATGGTAAGCAAGTTGTGAAATTTTTTTGAATACATTTAATAAGGATAAAATTGAAAAACAAAAGTTATCGTTTATAATATATTAATGATATTATTTTAAATGTAAAGAGAATAACACATATAAAATAAAAAAGAGGGAAAATTACCATTTCTCTTGGCGAAATCATATCAGATCTTGACAACCACTATGTTTGTCAAAGTTGTCAACAGGAGGAGCCGAGCAATTAAAACTGGAGGGCCGACCACTTATTTTATTTGACTTTCAGACTCCATACAAACATGTCTCTCAAGTCTCAACTCCCGAAAGGAAAAGACAAGAAAGAGAAAGAAAAAAGTCGTTTGTTTTGCATCCCCCAGGCTTATGGCTAGCTAGCTAATCTATTGATTAGGACTACAAAAGGCAACCATCCTTGCTTAATTAATTCCATTTCTACAAAGTCAAGATTTCATGTCCACTGCCATGAAATAACAACACGCATGAGTTATGACTTGTATGATAACTTGTTCTCCGTCGGAGAACTTGAAATTGCATCTTTTTCAAAAAAACAGAGTTGAACAGAAGCAGTCATTTACTTCTGCTTCTGCGTGCTGCATCCATCTGTCACAGAACAGTCTCACAGATGTGAGTGCCTTATTTAATGTAAACGTGCCAAAGATTCAACGTTATCCTTTTTGTTTTCTGTTCTGTGCTTCTTATTTTTCATCCTTTTATTTTGCTCCCTCCAGAAAGCCAATGCCCATTTTCACTTTGTCCATGGTTTTGCATGGTGTTCTAAATCCAAACGTCAACTGGGTTTCAATGCCATTATTTACAGGGCTTCCAGATGGGCCTTGCCCCAACACAAATGAAAGCAGTTTCATGTAATTGCAGCCCAAGAAGCAGTTGCTAGAGAGAGAGAGAGAGAGAGAGAGAGAGAGAGATAGGCAGCATAGCAGAGCAGAGCCTTTGTTATAAGTTATAGAGCAGATGAGTCCCAGCTAGCATCAACAGCCCTGATGATCTTGTCATGTAGGTTGGCTCCAGCGCTAGCAATTACACCTCGATCAAGACCTTCTAAGTATATGCCTTTTGAAAAGTCCAGTGGACGCCCTCCAGCATCTGTAACTACACCACCAGCCTCTTGTATGATAACTACACCAGCTGCATGATCCCAAATCTTCTCCTTGTAGCCAGCCCTTGCAAACTTCATAAAAATCTCGGCATCCCCACGAGCTATAGCCGCGTACTTCACCATGCTGTATACTCGCAATGGCTGCTTCCTGCAAGTAGCCAAAACATGATAATATGATCTCTCTTACAGTAAAATTTGTGCATCTAATTTACCACATGACTTCTAGGCTTCAACTTTAACTTAACAACGGCTTTGAATCTATATCGAAATAGCTAATATGGCTCAAGTCCTATGAGATTCCAAACGAGATCAGTAGAATGTAACATATATGGAAAACAGAATGGAACTCAAAAGATATGGTACCTGAGCCCGACACTGTGAGCTAGCCCTGCTGTGAAGGAATGACTTGAATTTGCCTTCTCAACCGGTTCACAGAAGGTTGCCAATGATGGATTATCAATGGAGGACACTCGGACAGGTCTTGCAGAGTTTGGCCATACTAAGTTCTTATTTACATGGAGCAGTGGTTGCATCCAAGCCTCCCCACTACCTCTTCTAGCATAAATCACACAACCCTTGTCCCATGATTCTGATGTTGACGGGGTCAACTTAGATATAATTCTATGATACCGGTGATGATAGTTGAGCCATTCCTTCCTCATTGGGTAATTGGGACAGCCAAGAACTCCAAGCACAGCTTCTCCATCCTCTATTAATGCCAGAGCTATAGCATATTGATCACCTCGCACAAAACCCAATGTGCCATCAACAGGGTCGAGTGCCCAAAATCTCCCAGCAGGCCCTCCAATGGAGTTGCATCGACTGATGGCTTCAAGAACCTCTGTTGTCCCAAGAGCCATTTTCGGACCTTCAAGTCCATAGCGAGGCGCTTCAGCTAGGCATTCATTTACTGTTTTGACCACAGTTTCTAATACTCCACCTGCCTTAGCCTTGGAAAGATTTTGAATATCTTCTTCAGCAACAATGGACACATTACTGCTCCCAAAAGACTCTGACAGGATGCAGCTCACAGTTGCTTGGACACTCCAATCTGTTTGCATGGTACATTTCAAGAAAATTAGTCAATCCAATTCCAAATTGCATAACAAAAGAGCAGAGAGGATATCTATTAAACTAGATTCATAGCTTTATTCATTAAAAATTGACTAGACTCCAATAACATGAGGTCACTTGGTCGCACGCTACAGCTTTTCACTCAGTTTTTTGTATCAAGTTTCTTATGTCATATATTGGAATCCATTCGAAAAATAAGCAAGTTTAAAACTCCAGTATAAAACAGGGTGCTATGTTGTAAGCTACCGCTAGAGAAATGCTCAGAACTATAAACTGGTATAGTTCTTAAGATGATGGTACCAAATATTCCAGCTTTTTCTGGAACCCATCTTTTGACTGCTGAAAGCTAAACTACTCCAAATTGTAGAGATGCCTAACGTAAAAAGAAAATTAGGTAATGCTTTCCTCAATCAGAAAGCTACGTGGGAGAAGACGAACACCGATTACTAGGAGTCTCAGACAGGACAGTAGAAAGATTGTTTCTGAAGGTAGTGTAGAAAGAAAGACATAGAGCTGCTGGAATAGACTGCGAGGTAAGGGCTTAAAGTGCCACTATGCTTGGTCCAAAATGTAAATGTGCCTCTCTAGAGATTCCACACTCTAAAAGGCGGAATCAATTCAAGGAATAACATAACACAGGGACTTAAGATATCATGACCTTTGCAGATTCTGAGATGAGTTTTGTGCGTTCGGTTCAGCATTTTATCATACATTCTGCAACTTAACGGGTGAAGGTGTCATAATAAAATATTAAAGAAAAAAAATACTAGAACAAATGCTTGATGCACAAAGGAGGCATCTTTCAAGCACTCTAGGAGACTAGGACTAGCAGCATCATTATAATTTATCAACATGCTCTAAAGTTGCCACTAGGAAACCACCAAACAGCAGCACAAGTTGATAAAAATGTTTTCTATAATACAATTTCAAAAGCACTTTGAACTAAAGGGAAAGTTAATATTATGCCCACAGTTCCATAATTTCCAGAAGAACCAAACTTAAGAATTCAAAGTGAATACGTCATAGGTCAATTGAATAAGAATTTATTTCTTCAAGCCTATCTTTTAGGAAACCCGGAAAGTATAGTGTACAATTACATTCCTTCCAATAATTCAACGACTGAGCAGAAGTTTTCTTCCATTTAATAATATAATAAATGCCCAAGAAAGGAAACCAAATGAAGAAACATATTCATAATCAAAAGGAAGCAAAACAGAGTCTCCAAACAATTTAAAGCAACACAAAACCTTTGTGCCTACACCATACAAATCTGAATCAAACAACCAAATAAAATAACCAAAACCAACCAATATTTTTGATGACCCAATTCAGGAAAAAAAAAAAAAACAACAACAACAACAACAAAAGGGTTACCAAGCAAGGAACAAGAAAGAGTTGGAGATTGAATGACCTGCAACAGTGACAGGGGAATTGTCATCTTTGGATTGAACCCCATCGCTGGTCTTAGAAATCAAACTGTTTTGAACTCTCTGGCAGAGAGAGCATGCCAATTGCACGGTTCTGACAGCCACATCCAATTCTTGAGAGTAGTTCACAGGTTCTGGGGATGAAAAGCTGAGTTTTTTCTGGTCTTCCATGACAGGGAAGGACTGGGTTTGGTTGAAGCTGGATAGGCAGCAGCCAATGTGGCCTCTTGACATGGCGTTGTGGTGGGTTTTGTTGCCTCGTAAGGAGATAAAGAAGCTTCCTACGTGGTTGGGTATGAAGTTGTTGTGCTTGTCATTCCATTTTCCAAGTCCCAAATTATGCGAGACTTTTATAGCCATACTTGAAGAATGTAAAGGCATATCATCAAATCAATGAATGAAAGAGAAAGAAAGAAAGAAGGAAAAAAATCTGGCTTTGTGTGTGTTATTGAGTGAGTGTGTGAGTGTGGATTTCCTACGATTTGGAGTATGTGGGTTTTGGTGACGTTGGAAGGCTGGCCTAAAAGGGTAAAAAAAACAAGAGAAAGTGATGGCTTATGCTTCTGGGATCATAATCGGAGAAGGAAGTCACTTTAAATACAAACTTTTATTTTAATTATATCTCATTTTATCTTCATTTATTTTCCCTTTTGGGTTTTTTTTTCTTTATAAAGTTTTTGCTCATGGTTTGAAAAAAACAAAACAACCATTTTAATGGCTATAAATGAGTTATTTTAAATATAGCCGAGTATGTATTAATTTCATATTAGCAATAAAAACTTGCTTATTGATTTAGATTCAATAACAAAATTTGTTAATATTATCAAGGATTGTTGATAATATGTATTTTTTTGTCACATTTAGTATATATTTGTTTTATATTTTATTGAAAATTAGTCGATCAAACTATGAACTAACGTGGTTTATATGATTTAATGTTGCATTTTTAGTTATAGAACGATTATAGAAACAGTAAGTACAAAAAAGAATCATTAAATTTTAAACTAATAACTTTAGTTAGTCCATTCGTTGAAAAATTCATAATTCTACATAATAATATGAAATTAACACCAAAATAAAAAGGGCACAAACAAATAGAAGCAGAATATGGTCACCATGAACTCATGAAGACGTATGCGGCAGGTTGAGAAGTGTTAATAGAAGCAGAATATGGTCACCATGAACTCATGAAGACGTATGCGGCAGGTTGAGAAGTGTTAATATTAGCACTGGTTATGACGAGTGGAATCTGATAAGATTGATCATTACATGTTTGATTAGATGACATTAATTTAAGCGGCTGGATTCTCTTTTTCATTTTCAGTCTGTTTTTGGCAGGCAAGTGGAAGTTGTGATACCAAAGAAAGAAAGACTTGATGTTTATCTTACGGGGAGATGCCCCCATAATCATGGATTTCATGATTTCTTTCATCTAGTTTTGGAAACGTGTGCCCTAATTGATATTCTTTTTTAATGAAAGAAGATGATTAGATTGATCATGAACTTGATTGGTTTATACACACACACTAACCCTAAACAAAACTATCTCATGCAATAAAAAGGCCAAGTGTGCCACTTTCTTTGAAAATTTTGAAAGCACTAGGCATTAGATGCCAAAATTGAATCCACAATGGGCTAGCCTCGTAATCAGCGGCAGCAAAACACGTCATTATCAAGTTAATCAGGTTTTTCATTGTTAAGTTATGTCGACTGGCAAAAGATCCACTAGTGTAGTGGTTTTGAGTATTTATTCCCTCAGGTAAGGTCCTGGATTAGAGTCTTAGTATCCGTGTTATGTGTGTGAGTTTAATATGCTATCGCCCATTTCAATAGAAAATGTCATCAAAAAAAATAAAAATAAAAGAAGTTATGTTGACTGATTTGCTTTGGATTCTTTTCGGTTCAAGTTTGAACTCAACACAACAACAGCTTTCAATTCAACTCAACTTACTTCAGCGTTTCAATAGCATGACGTAGTTTCCCATTTTATTTTTAACTTGTAGATACAAGATCTTATCTCATCCGCATGTCATTATCATAAACATATACATCCTATCTTTCTTGTTCAATGTTGAATTTAAATCTACAAGCAATAACTTAACGGTTCATGTTCATATTTGAATTTTTTCACCCTTTAACTTAACCGGTCGTTTCATGTCAACCCGTTAATTTTACATATCGTGCCAAATCCGATACGAAGAAGACAAAAAAAACGACCTGTAAACTTTGCCTGGTCAAAAGACAAGTTAAGGAAATTTATTTATCTGGGCTTTCAGGTGTGGTAGACGCCTTCATGTGTAGAGCCCTGTCAGCCCAATATTGCACTTAAAATATGGGCTTAAGCTCATACTGGAATTGCAATATAGCTATTGTTTGGGCCTAGTCTACCCATGCTTTATAAAAATCCAAGCCCAACCTGTCGGGGTTTACCAACGATTTAAACGACCAGAAGAATCGTTTGGCATAATTGTGTGGAGTAGAAAGCCATTCAAACCTTCCACCAAAAAAGAAAAAAAGAAAAAAAAAAAAGAAAGCCATTCAAACTATGTGCTGCAAAATTTGTTAGAGGCGCCGTTCAATAATTTATATCATTTTATATTTTTAATTTCTTCTATTTTTATGTGGAAAGCGAAAAATATATAGGAGAAATGAATTTTAAAAAAAATGAGTGGAATGAGGAAGGATATAGAAATCAAGGAGAATTCATAAAAACTTGAAAAGGAAAACCATTTCAAATAGGTTTCAGTTTTTACATTGTATACTGTTTTATTTCATTTCCTAACTCTCTTCTCCTCTTTCTTTTGTTCTTTTTCCTATATATTTCTCTTCTATCTTTAATTAACTAAAACATGAAAATCGAAAACTAAAAACGATACAATTACTAAAAAGCCCTTCATGAACGACACACAACCAATGTATTCATAAATTAAGAGATCACTCAGGTGGATGGATGTTGCAATCAATCCATTTCACATCATGAAAATTGAGTTGGGTTTCCTTTATCTCTTCTCCCATCTTATCTTAGAAAAAAAGGTGAAAGCTAAAGCTCCTCTAGTGTTTGAACTAGAAATTTAAATTGGAAGGAACTTGAAATCCATTGCCCAATAATGTATTTCAAGTAGCAAAGATTATGATTTCAATTTGTCCTCGCGTGAGACTCTGAGTTGTTAACCATCACTTACGATAATATCATCGACTTATTATAGTTCATGCTTTGTGTGAGAACTTAAAAGAGATTGTCTCTCAAAATAATTTATTAGTTAATCATGCGATTGATTGATTGATTGAGTGTATTTGTATTTGATTGAGATAACCCATTATAATCACCACCTAATTAATTTTTCATTGAAAGAAAAGGACAAGAAAGCATACAGTTGGACATGATGTTTGTCGTTGTGGTGGAATGCTGACTCCTTTCACTAACACAAACTAATAAACACATGTGATCAATATGCAGCAGCAGCCAGCCACCACACCACTATTATCTATTATATTATATATCATGTGATTCTTACCCTTTAATTTTGTGGACCCCATGCACTTTGATTATTATTACTTCACTTGCATTATTGTATGTTTATTATAATATATAATAAACACCGAAATGACTGGATTGCCCATGCACAACTTTGCAATATATTGAAGTGCAGGATGGCTAATATGGTCATTATAATGAGGAAGAAGCCGAGTGGTACTGGTATATAAGAAAGCTGTTGGCTCTGGAAGAAGAGCACTCAGCAAAACCAAGTTGTATTGTATCTCTACAACTTCACAAGACAAAGAAGAAGAGAGAGAGATGGAGGGTGCCACAGCTACTGCCGGGAGAGCAATGATGAACGGAGGAGATTTGTCCAGGAGATTATCTGGCCGTCCGATTCCAAAGAGGGGTCAGGTGAAGATGGGAATTGTGGTGGGATTAGCCAATTCTGTGGCTTCCATCTTTGGTCCTCACCGCCGCCGTCAATCAATGCACAGCCAGTCAAGGAACAACTCCTAGAGTTACTAAGACTTATTCGATTGTTATTTGTTCATCATGTAATGGATTTTAATGTTTGTACATTGTAGAATTTGCTTCAAATATATATTGAAATGAGAATTTGTTCAATCATTTCATTTTATATTGATACAATATTATTTATTTATTTGTATTGTTCAAAAATTTGGCTGGTATTAAATCTTAAACCCCTAGAAAAAGAAGCCTGGAATTTGAGACTAAAATTGGAACACAACATAAAGGACCCATTAGTGTAGTGATTTGAATTTCTCAAGTAAGGTCTTAAATTTGAGTCCTAACATCTGTATAGTGTATTTAATAGCCCCTATCAATAGAAAAAATTCTTCAAAAATTGGAACACCACAAGCAAAAATCGCTTCAAAGAATATAATTTGAATAGCTATAGCCTAGTCAAATAGTGTATAATTCCACCTCTTTGGTCTTGAATCTTGATTATGATATGTAAGTGCCTACGTAACTACATAAGTAGAACATTACCACGAGAAACATAAACATGGGATCTGATTCGATCAGTACAGTGTTAATGCTGAATTGAACATTACCACAAGGATTTAAGCGTTTTACATGAGAATTATTGTGATCAATGATTTAGATTCACATTATAACAAAACATAGCATTCATGCTCATCTTTATATTTTCATATCTGGATCTGGCGATATATTTGTGCACTAAGATATAATATAAAACAAAAAACAAAAAAAACCAATCAACCTTATTATAAAACTAAAAGAAAAACCACCAATCAACTCCAATATAATAATCCCACTGCCTATATCGAATCTATGCCTAAGTAAACACAATCTGACGTAACTAAACACATGTTTGTAGAGATTCTGGGGGGCGTACATGAACCAAGTCCTTTTCACTATAAGATCCAGTGTATGGTACTAATTAGGTTTATTACAACATCTCCTTCCTAGTCCTATCGTTTTCGAAACAAATTTAGTGCTAAGAATGAGTATATGACTAAATATCTCAATAAATAATAGGTTCAATTTTCAGCCTTAATCTTGTCGATCATCCAAATTATTAGAACGAATCTGTTCCTTTTAAACACAATCTGTCATAATTAAAATATATTTGTGTCCGTTGTCTAGTAGTGAGTTTAGGTTAGATGAAATACATTGTATACTGTTCTATTTCATTTCCTTCCTCCTTTTCTTCCTCACTCTCTTTTCCTCTCTTCTTTGTTCTTTCTCCCACATATTTCTCTTCTATCTTTAATTAACTAAAACATGAAAATTGAAAAACTAAAAACGATACAATTACTAAAAAGCCCTTCATGAACGATACAACCAATGTATTCATAAATTAAGAGATCACTCAGGTGGATGGATGTTGCAATCAATCCATTTCACATCATGAAAATTGAGTTGGGTTTCCTTTTTCTTTTCTCCTATCTTATCTTAGAAAAAAGGTGAAAGCTAAAGCTCCTCTAGTGCTTGAACTTGAAATCCATTGCATAGTAATGTATTTCAAGTAACAGAGATTATGATTTCAATTTGTCCAAGTGTGAGACTCTGAATACTAGCATCTTATGATAATACCATCGACTTATTATAGTTCATGTTTTGTGTGAGAAGAACTTACAAGAGATTATCTCTCAAAATAATTTATTAGTTAATCATGTGATTGATTGATTGAGTGTATTTGTATTTGATAGAAAATAACCCATTATAATCACCACCTAATTAATTTTTCATTGAAAAAAAGGACAAGAAAGCATACAGTTGGACATGATGTTCGTGTTTGTGGTGGAATGCTGACTCCTTTCACCAACACAAACTAATAAACACATGTGATCAATATGCTGCAGCGGCCGGCCACCACACTATATTATATATCATATGATTCTTACCCTTTAATTTTGTGGACCCCATGCACTTTGATTATTACTTTTTTTTTTTTTTTTTTTTTCGGGTCAGGAAGATCAAACTCTTCATTAAACTTTGATTATTACTTCACTTGCATTATTGTATGTTTACTATAATATATAATATACACCGAAATGACTGCATTGCCCATGTACAACTTTGCAATATATTGAGGCGCAGCATGGCTAATATGGTCATTATAATGGGGAAGAAGCCGAGTGGTACTGGTATATAAGAAAGCTGTTGGCTTTCGAAGAAGAGCACTCAGCAAAACCAAGTTGTATTGTATCTCTGTAACTTCACAAGACAAAGAAGAAGAGATAAAGAGAGATGGAGGGTGCCACGGCTACTGCCGGGAGAGCAATGATGAACGGTGGAGATTTGTCCAGGAGATTATCTGGCCGTCCGATTCCGAAGAGGGGTCAGGTGAAGATGGGAATTGTGGTGGGATTAGCCAATTCTGTGGCTTCCATCTTTGGTCCTCACCGCCGTCCATCAATGCACGCCCAGTCAAGGAACAACTCCTAGAGTTACTAAGACTTAGACGAAACTCAGAGAGTGATTAGGCATGAAGTTCTGAGCATGTAATGGATTTTAATGTTTGTACATTGTAGAATTTGCTTCAAATATATATTGAAATGAGAATTTGTTCAATCATTTCATTTGATATTGATACAATATTATTTATTTATTTGGTACCCAGATAGGTATATTGTTCAAAAATTTGGCTGGTATTAAATCTTAAACCCCTACAAAAAGAAGCCGGGAATTTGAGACTAAAATTGGAACACAACATAAATGACCCACTAATGTAGTGGTTTAGATCAATTGTTCCCTCAAAAAAGGTTTTAGATTTAAATCCTAACATCTGTATAGTGTATTTAATAGCCCCTATCAATAGAAAAAGTTCTTCAAAAATTGGAACACCACAAGCAACAATCGCTTCATAGAATATAATTTGAATAGCTATAGCCCAGTCAAATAGTGTATAATTCCACCTCTTTGGCCTTGAATCTTGATTATGATATGTAAGTGCCTACGTACCTACATAAGTAGAACATTACCACAAGTGAAATAAACATGGGATCTGATTCGATCAGTACATTGGTAATGCTGAATTGAACATTACCACAAGGATTTAAGCGCTTTGCATGAGAATTATTGTGATTAATGATTTAGATTCACATTCTAACGAAATGTAACATTCATGCTCATTTTCATATTTTCATATCTGAATCTGGCGATATATTTGTGCACTGAGATATGATATAAAAAAATATAAAAAAAACCAATCAACCTTATTATAAAACTAAAAGAAAAACAACCATCAATCAACTCCAATATAATAATCCCGCTGCCTATATCGAATCTATGCCTAAGTAAACACAATCTGACGTAACTAAACACATGTTTGTAGAGATTCTGGGGGCGTACATGAACCAAGTCCTTTTCACTATAAGATCCAGTGTATGGTACTAATTAGGGTTATTACAACATCTCCTTCCTAGTCCTATCGTTTTCGAAACAAAGTTTCAAATAAAGATCTTCCTAATCAAACATGTTTGATTTTGTGCACCTTAAACTAATAATTAAAGATAAGCCATGCATGAGGAGACCCGCAACTAAACAGTCACTTGGGTCCTCATAGAAAAGAGAATGACTTTTAATTTCTCAATGGGAACAAAATGGCCATGTGATTTTTGTGGACCATAATATTATATAGTTGAATCAAAAAGCAAGAATTCATACCTTGGTCCTAGTTTGCAGCTTTACCTTTGATTAACTTAAACCATACTTTAAGTGCTAATTATCATGTTGCAATAAAACAAAACAAAGAAGAAGTTGTCGTGTTCATATTTACTAGTTTCTTTTGTTGGCCAGAACTCAACAGCTGGCAAGGTCAAAGTATTTTTGTAATCCCACAGATTAATTCCTTTAATTGTTCAGCGTATCAGGTTTTGACTGGAGATTAGCTTAAGCAGGAGAAACACTCGTGTGAAACACTATTTTGCTATTTTTAATCAATCACAGTATATCACACGTGATAATTTGTGATTACCCAAAGATAGCAAACCTTTTGCAAGAAAGAATTTTGTACAAATGAAAAAGATTTGCATAAAGGGGAGGGGACTGTACTTGTTCCATTTAAAATCAAACACAAACACTGACAATACAAAATACTGCAAATGAAGAAGGGTTCCCTCTATAATTGCAGACAGTCATTAGAATAAATAATAGGTTCAATTTTCAGCCTTAATCTTGTCGATAATCCAAATTATTAGAACGAATCTGTTCCTTTTAAACACAATCTGTCATAATTAAAATATATTTGTGTCCACTGTCTAGTAGTGAGTTTAGGTTAGATGAAATACAATGAACCAAGGTCCTCCTTCCCACTATCAGATTCAGTGAATGAAAATAACATAATCCATATTTAAATTAGCAGTTGAACAAAAAAATGAAAAAGGCTTGGCGTTAGGTTGCATGGGAGCGGGCCCACTTCTTTGGCTCTTGATAAAAGGAAGAGCTACAGACAAAAAGGTGCCGTGGGTGTGGGGGAATCTGCTTTTTCAGTCAATACTTCGATGATGGGAATCAAATGGCCACGTGAGTTTTATGCAAACGTTTCTTAATCTTTTACTAGTAGTGAGGTGATGGTGTGAAATTGAATAAATTATATATATAAAGAAAAGAAAAGAAATTCAAGTTGTGATTCTTGTTGTGAAAATGAAATGCGACTGACTTTTCAAGGTCAAGTCGTCCAGAAGATAAGCTATTTGGGTTATGAATTCAAGGGAGCTTTAAGCTTTTTTAATGGAAAACCGATGCAAGAAACCACTGAAGGTGAAGTATGAACGCGAACGCGAACGCGACCGCGACCGCTTCGGAGGTCAAAATTGTCTTTCATCAAACTCCTACAGTCAAATTCTACCAGCAAACATTATCATATCATATGATTATGCAGCATCTATATCTAGTCTACCAACCCAAAAATATATTAAATTAAAAAATAAAAAAAAGAGCCTTCTTTGCCAGTGCCTATATAAACCACACTAGGAGGAAAACCCAAATCACGAAACATACTCACAGCTCAAAAGTTTCAAGCTTTCAAGATTCCATAGCCATTTCTTCTGTCTTGCTTTGAGAAAGACTGACCCTTTTGATCCCATAAGATAATCAGAAGCAAACAAGAGATGGAGGGTGCAAGGTGTGCTATGATCAACGGTGGGAATTTCTCTCAGAGCTTTAATTCCGGCCGTCTGATCCCAAAAAGGGGCCAGGTCAAGGTGGCTATTGTTGGGGTTCTGCTCCACTCTTTCTCTTCCATATTCTCTGTCAGTAGCCGCCGCCGTGGTGGTGATGCTCATCACTTCTCTTAGCTGCTGATGATGTTCTGAATCCAGTTTTCGGTGAAATTAAAGATTTTGATGAGTGAGAGGAAGGGAAGGGTACAAATTTTAAGCTCTTGTCTTGGTTTTTTTTGTTTTTTGTTTGCAACACAGGCTGTACAAATTTTGTAGTTTAAAGATTATAACCAGTGGAATATGCTTTGTTTTTACTCTTGGGTTCATTTTCTTAATTCTGTCTATCGCCAATTGCTGTTTTGCTTCTTGAGCGTGTGTCTGGAATTTCAGCCTATACTTTGAATATCAAAGACAATGGTTTCAGAGCAGACTCCAGTTAGCAAAGATCATCTTTAAATTGAACCAAAATTTGAACCCAACTCAACAAATTGAGAGAAACGCAGAGACTAAATCCAGCTCAAGGTCTTAAGCCTCTTTAACATATGTAACCATAAATAATATGGCAAATGACAGTGTTGTGTTGTACAAATGATATCAACCTATTCTTGAGTTGTCTCTGCCAAAGACAATCGTGGTAGCCCAGTTTACTGCAACATAAAACCTGTTCCTCCAGCTGACGACTCGCGTCAGATAAGCGGAACGCCAAATGAACCAGCTCAAGAATCCGGCAAGCGATATGCCTTTTGCATCCTGCCAAAAACATGCTCAAGAGATTAAGGCAAATGCTTTGATTGTAAATCACATTTGCCTTTATGATAAAAAGATTGAAAAGCGCCTACCTTCGACTGGCGTAAATCAACCAGTGCCTTGTAGCGTCCAACTGTTGCCATGCTTCCAAGGTGCTTGTACACAAAAGGCTCTCCTAGAGGGATGTCTTTTAAGCTCAAGGCCTTGCCTGCATTCTGTGCCCCAATCTTGTTAAACAACTGGACCAGATATTTTCCCTCCCTTTCTGCCACCTATTTGAAACATCGTCAAATGCGTTAGTTTAAGAAACAAGAGAATGCATGATATATGACAGGCTTGACAGCAATGTATAGTTTCTAGGGAACAAAAACCTGAGCTAAAGCTGGAAGAACTGGCCTCCCTGTCTGCTCAAGAAAACCAGCGCAATCTCCAAGTGCAAACACATCTTCCACGGAAGGAACCCGCAACCACCCGTCGACACCAATCCTGTATTACTCCAAAGAGCTGATTTTAGGTTCTTAATACATTGAACAGAAGGAAGAAATCAACCAAAGAAATGCGAGTGCATTTACCTTCCGCCTGCGGACTTGGGAAGATCAAGTGATTTCACAAACTCTGAAGGACCAACGCCTGTAGACCAGACCAAAAGGCCATATGGAACATCAGTGCCATCGTTGAGAACTATCTTCTCGGGATGCACTTCTTTCACAACACCTCTCATAAGGCGAACACCACACTGATGCAAAAGTTCACATTTCAAATTAATCTTGAACTGACAAGAAATAGCCTCCAGAATGTTAGAAGGCAAATCAACTTACCTTGGTTAAGTGATTTGTTGCATATCGCCTTAACCCAACATCGAAGGATGACAAAATCTCATTTGCCTGTTAAAAATAATACAGAAAAAAACAATCATTGGTTTCATAGTTCATCTCCACAGAAATCCAATGCATAAATATAGAAGACAATTACAAATGAGTACCTCAATGAGAGTGACTTTGATGTAATCCTTAACATGAGTATACCGTTCACGGACATCTTTCATGATAAAATCACTCAGCTCGCCACTGAACTCTACCCCTGTAGGGCCACCTCCAATAACAACACAATGTAGGAGGCGTTTCCTTTCTTCCTCCGGTATGCCTGCAAATTAAAATGCATAAGATGTTTGAGAGAGGAATTCCAATTCCTGGCAATTGTCTTGCACTCATCCTTCAGAGAGCAAAACATAGTTTTCAAATATCTATAATCCTCTGAGAGACATATAACAGTCACCTGGATGTTCAGAGAGCATCAGGTTCAAGAGAAGCTTCTTCCTAATCTCTTGGGCATGATTCACTTCACGGAGAAAAAATGCATGTTCCTTCACACCCTTGATACCAAATGTCAGGGGCTCAGCTCCAGCAGCTATGACGAGCTTGTCATAGGCAACTTTGAATCTGTAAGGTTCATGAGGCAAGCCACCCTTGCTAATCGTCTCACAGTACACCTAATACAAAAGAAGAAGACTAACTCTTCTGTTGCTTTGACTTCAAAATGGTACGTTATTGCAGTACCCTACCAATATCATCTTAATGAATTTAGGTAGGAACTGATCTTGCATCACATGCTATGGCATTGCATATATTACCCTTAAACGAAAATAGTTGATAAAATTTATGTTGAACAGAAAAAGAAGGAAAAGAAATTGTTAGAGAGGATTTAGTTACCTCATGTTTGTCTGTGTCAACACCAACGCAGGAAGCCATATAAAAGAAAGAATTGGGATCTGTAGCCAATGCAGATTGTATATGAGTAACAGGTTCAGCGACTGAACGGAATTCCAGGGTACCAACGCAAGTTGAAGCAAGCAAAGGAGTGAAGACCATGTGATTCCTTGGTGATATGCAAACAACATCATAGATCTTGGTGTCTAGTCCCTTAAGGAATCGACAGGCCGCCCAGCCAGTACCAAGGACAACCACTCTTGGCTTTTCACCTGGCTTGGTTGCTTCTAGTCCCGGATATTTGGGATCGTTGTACTCAGAATCAGACTCCTCAACAATCCTTTCTGCAGAAGGAAATTGATAAGTTGGGGTTGACCTTATTCCCCTGCTCCAAAAACTATTGTGATTCACTTTTGAAATGCTGGAGAGGTACAAAAAGTTTCTATTTCTAGTGTCAGTTTCGAGTGAAGGTAAGGAACAATATTTGCGTGTGGATGCTCCCTCACACAACATATCCTTCTCACTCGTGCGGGTGGATGCTCCTGATGGCGACCTTCTGAAGCCATTTCTAGCAGTCCTAGCAATCCTTTCTAATGCCATGCTGGGATCGAGTACCAGTCCCTGAAGCAAGACACAAAGTACCCTTTGAACCCTCTAAAGAGAACCAAATTGGTGCTTGATCAACCTGTTGAAATTGAACCAAGGAAGGTGGAGGAAGTGAGTTATGAAACTTGCTACCACTGTAGGAGAAACATTTAAAGACATAAATTTTTATAGGCAGCTGAATTGACCACTCCAAACAGGTGGAGAGGTGATGACAACAGGTAGGACAATTAGAGCTACACTCCAATCAAAGCAGGTAAGATTATTGACACATGACAACGATAGTGTCCAAGATACTAGTTGACTAGAAAACAAAAAACAGCTTAGCTTGCTACTCAGCTGATGGCAGAAACAAAGAGAAAGCTCTTGTAAATTTAGGAGCAAAAAAAAAAAGAAGAAAAAAACATAAAGAACAGCAGCTTATTACTTATGCATTGCCTGCACAAATTAACATTTAATACGTAACTGGCATATCCAACGCAGATAACTCTTCCATGTTAAAAGAAAAAGAATTCATGACCGCTCAATTCTGCCAAATATTTCTTTATCGACAATCCCAACCTCCAGATTCATGAACTTTTTCGATTGAGTAATTAAGGTAAACATACTGGATGGCAGCAAGCAACAAAGCTACTCGTAAACAGAACAACTCTGTTTTATATGCAAAGATCAGCATGAAAAGGCACCAAAAATTAGACCCAAAAGGCGAAAAATAAAAACTTTCAACTTCAAAAATCAAACTCAAATGTAGTACTAACTCATCGACATTTTAATAAGCAGATCCTATATAAAAAAAAACAAAGAAACGAAAAAAAAAAGGGTTTATATATTAGAAAAAAAGAACAAAACTACAGCCAAGAGGATTGAGAAACACAGCAAATACGAAATCTTTGAAAGCAGTGATCTTTATGAAACATAAGGTTGAAGAACATTACTGTATTGGAGCGATGAATCAGTGAAATTTTTTTGCTTTAGAACACAGAGGCCGTGCGTATGTGGTATATGATCCAAGATTGTTGGAGCAGCCTCTTAGGACAAAAGCGAAAGGGTTTCCATGTCTGTTGTTAATGAATTATCACAAAATCTAAATGGCGATCTATAAAATAAATATGAGAAGCGAACAAATGGAGGCCAGAGGGAGTTGGAAAGGCGCCGACTTGGGGCGCAAGGAAGTTTGGTTGAGATTTCAGAGGTACATATTATAAAATAGTAAACATCAAAAGACTGGAAAAATAAATAAAGGGTCTCAATGTTGGTTCGAGGAAGGAGGCAGATACACAAAAATAGAGAGACAGGGGAAGAGGAAAGAGTGCTACTGTGTGTAGTTTGGCATTTCGTACGACAAACTTGTTTTGGTGTCGTTTTGTTTGGTCAAGGTTTTGGACTAATGGAAGGTCCTCCTTCAGTTGGTCGCTCTCCCATGAACCATCAGATCCTATAAACCCTAAACCCTAGCACTTAGTCAGTGGTAAAGACAAGAGACACGGTCAGACAAAGTTCGAGGTTGGCGTGTGAATTGTCTTGTCTTCCACGATATCGGGGTTGTCCTTTGATTGTTTCTTTCCTCTTTTCTTTTTTGTGGTGTCAAATGGCTGGCAATGGCAAGGCCCAAAACCATTACTTTTGTGGGTCAAAATTTGGGCCTATGAATATGAGCTTAATTTTGTTTTTGTTTTTATTTATTTCTCAATTAAAGAAGAACTATATACTAAAAAACCTGGCTGTCAAAGTTTGAGAACATTATTGTTATTTCATTAAAAAGTGGAGCAAACTTACAAGGGTTGGAAAAAAAATGTTATCTTTTTTATTAGGGATCCGTAACACTACGTTACTATGTCAACACGCCAAGTGATATTACAGTTGCAAAATAATTTTTACACATAATTTATAAATTAGGAATGAAGTGAAATAGCAATTTTCTAAAGCACAATTTGGTGTAACTTGTAGACTACTAGTTGATGATGGCATTGGCTTGTATTGTACAGTTAGGTTAGGTGGGTGAACGTGATGCTTCATCACCAACTTGTGTTTCTTGAGAAGAGAAGACGAGATTGAGGATGGCAGCTAAGCGGACTCCACCTTGAGCAATCCTCTTCTCCACAACAGGTAGCCGAGGAAGGAAGTAATCATCTAAAATATTCAATCACATAATTAATTAATTAACAAGGAAATTGGATCAAAATTCCAAAATCATGCTTGTTCTTGCTGTTGGGTCTTTTACTTTGGAATTTTCAATATTCTGCCAATTTCGTGTTGAAATTTGGAAGTGACAGTAAAATGTGTTTGCCAAGTATATATACCTGTTAGAGTATCACCCTTCTCGACATCCTTGTAACCCCACTTGCAAGCTATGTTTATACTCTCTGTAGCATACCTACGTACGTAACAAGGTATTCAATACTAATATCGACAACGAAAATATCAAAGGTATGTATGCATCGTACGTATGTACACGTGTGTGTCCGTGTGTGTATGAGAGAGAGAGAGAGAGAGAGAGAGAGCTTACTTGTTTACACATGAAGGGTGATCATCACAATGTTGCCATGATGTAACATCATCAGACCAGATTCCCTGTTTGCGTAGTATACATAATGAATTAATATATAATTCAGCTTAAGTTATTTAATAATTCATCCATATTTCGCCAAGCATCCCTCAATCTCATATAGTCAAGTTAATAAACATTGGTCCTTACATCTGTGATGTTTCCCTGTATGTCTTGTAAGAGGAGTTCCATGTCCTTGTCATAATAGTCCTTCAGGGCTTGCAGTAGAATCTCCCTATCCCATACCTGGGGAAACAAGAAATTTATTTTCTTAATTTTTAAACAAAACGAAAAGGTTAACACAACATACATTGTTTATTGACTGGTAATAGTCCAATCCGACATAAGTCATTAAAAAAAGAAGTATTTTCTCTTCCTGTCAAACTATGTTGCTTGGCTTCTCAAACCCTTTTTGTTTCTCTGGCAACCGTGTCTGTCTATTTAAAAGGTCTATGTAGCTACAAGTAAAAGGGCTTACATGGTGGAGATTTGATTTGTGTCTGAACCAACGCAAGTCTATTGTGTTTCCTCCCTCATCTGTCGTGAATCCAACGTGCATTGGCTGCCAAAATATACATAAGAAGATGATCAGAATATAAAAACTAAAAAAGAAATCCTTAATAAGTTCAATCCAAAGAGAGCTATAGAAGAATGTCAAATGTTGGAATTGGCCACATACCTGATGGATATCTCCCATGAAGTGTGACAAGAAAAGCAAGGCCTCAGTCATATTATCTGCAAAGAGTCCAAGGCAAACAAACCATGGTGGTGGTGTTGTTTGTTGTGCAATGCAAGAAATTAGCCATTGACAAAACCTAAAGCAATGGAATCAATCTGCACATATAATAAAATCAGGGTTCCTTACATCGACGATCAGAGGTTCCTTCTGTGTAGTGTGAAAGCTGAGAGGTGAAATTTTGGATGGCACCAGCAACACACATGTTCTTCAAGCCATGTGTATCATGACAGTCCCCTATTATCCCAAATTAAAGTTAACATGGCACAATTAATAATGTTGCAATTCTGCTAATTGATTAAAAAGTACTAAACAGGCAGGGTATATAAAGCTTACTTGAGTAGTCAAAGTTGCAAGCATTATCAGGTGTGTCAATGAAGTGAAGTGGGCTAGTCCACCGGTATCTGTACCAATGCCTGATTTGGTCTGGCCATACGCAGAGAGCAGACAAGTCGCCATCGACGTCGTGAGGTAGTAAATTTCTAACGGCTTCTGCTGCTTCAGGCTCTAGAAGTGCCTGCAGTTTAACAATAATTAGTCAATGATCTTTATAAGGATTGAGATCCTATCGAAACTCAAAAATCTAGGACATGCAAAGGACGGTATAGGTCCGAAGTTGAATTTTCATTAAGGTTTCAATTCATTCAAAAACCCATCTGACTTGGATTGGATGATCAAATCAAACCCAAAAAATAAAAATTAAAAAATTGAAGAGTAAAAAAATGTTGAGACGTGTAAACTACTTGGAGTGATTGCATTACATTTTTCTAATGGACATGATTTTAAACTAGATGGAATTTTGGGCAATTCATTTCAATAGTTCCACAATCATGATGTTGCTCAAACAGAACAGGCCTACTTCCCACTTCCCAGAGTGATGGAATTTGGGTTTACCTGTGCAATCCGGCATGTCATAATATGACCCTCTTTGCTCCATCCTTGAGCTCTTGGAACTATAACACAAACGAACGCTCGCAACAAAACAAACCCATGAAGGGAAAATCCCCCAAAGCATCTATACCTGTCCATCTTAATTTCTATCTGCTGAGAAAAAAAACCAACTAATTTTTTCCTCAATATGATGACACAATACTGAAAATTTATAGGCCCAACAGAGGGACTTGGTTGCTTATATTTACAAGTCATTCAAGTTATTCAATGAGTACAAGTTTGGTATTCCAACTATTTTAATTACCCCAAACCAAACGTCAATCTTTGATTGATTCTTTAACACAAGCCAGATGGGATGAGGTGTTGGGCATATTCTGGCATATTAGAGGCACCATCAACATATTAGGAATACATTAAGACTTCACTAATTTGATACATGAGGGAGGTCTTGCGTATGGGGAACTTGACGCTTTTAAGCAACAATGGTGGCCCCACTATAGGTGATCTTCCGAAGATGCATCCCTATCCTCTATCCTGTATCCTCTATCTTCATGCTTCAGCAATTTTTGCTTCAGAAGAGAAAACGCGATTGAGGGTAGCAGCCAGGCGGACCCCACTTTGAGCTATCCTCTTCTCCACAACAGGTAGCCGAGAAAGGAAGTAATCATCTAAACAAGAAGATAAAACAAAAAACTATATGAGAATATACTAGCATCAAAACAAAATGTTCCAAGTCCATGTGATGTGATGAAGTTAGAGATAGAAAAAAAATCAGAAATGTGATTATATGAATATTTCTAGGACATGCAATTATGCAGGTAGGTTGTCATTGCTGCAATAGTCAGCTAGAGGGAACCAATACAAATGCAAATAGCCTGGCGGGATATCGTTTTCATTTTAAGAAAATGATTCTTAAGTTAGACCTAGATATCAAACATTTTCACACCTTTAATTCCGTTACGTTGTCTATTGGTATATATGAAAGAGAAAACGAAAACCTTAAATGGAATAACAAATCCTTGCATACCTGTCAGTGTGCTTCCTGGTGTGGCATTTCTGTAAGCATATTTGCATGCCAAACTAATGCTTTCAGAAGCATATCTGCATGACCAAAAACAAGTTAAATCATATATACACGAGGTATTAAGCATTGGAGGAACTAAAACGAACGTGTACATACTCATTTGGACATACAGTCTGATTATTTGCACAAATCTGCCATTCTGATATATCATTGGACCAGCCATCCTGCAAATAAATAGAAAAGCAAATGAGTATCGCATTGCTGCACAGGGATGTGTACTCTTGTGAGGACAAAAGCAGACAAAAATCTTATAACAAACTCAAACAACAATAAAATATGAACTTCATACCGTAATATTACTTTCAATGGCCTTTATCATGATTGCAAGATCTTTACTATAGAATGTCTTTACAGCAGATTCAATGATCATATTATCCCAGACCTAGAACAACACCATTTTTACAGAGTCAAAAGCTTGAACACAAACAACAAATATGCCATCTTTTCCCATTCCAAAACCTCTCACATCTGACTGTTGCTTTGCACAATCATTCTTGTCAAAAAAAGAAAAAAAAGAAAAAGAAAAAGAAAAGCCAGAAAAACAGAGAAGGGGATGGACGTGGGAAATAAAGGGGAGGTAATAATATAATCATTCATTTACGTCCACAACGATGGGGCTTACTATGGAATTAAGACATACATGGTGGAGATTTGTCTTTCTGCGATACCATCGGACTATTATTGTGTTCCCGCCTGCATCTCCAGTGAAGCCAACATGTAGGGGCTGTCAACACCAAACATGAATTTCTTAAAGAAAATGAAAGTGATAATTTCTCTTTCAAAATATGCACAAATCTAATATAGTCTAAACCATTCAGACAGTGTCTTTCATTAATTTACACCACTTCATCCGGAAAATTTGAGATGCCACTGCATGGTTTACTCTTTTTCTAAGGCGGTTAAAGTTACCAGTGTGAAAAGAAAACCTGATGGACATCCCCAATAAAATGAGCCAAGAACATAAGTGCTTCAGTTAAGTTGTCTGTCATAAAAAAAATGAGGGAAATTGATATTTAGGAATAGTTATATGTTAGAATGGGCAAGCCTCAACATCCAATAAATATGGGTGCTTACACTTTGATTCTGAGATGGAGTCATGATAAGCTGAAAAGAGTTGCATTGTATAGTTGTAAATTGCTCCGGTCACACATCTATCTTTATGTCCAGCAGGGTCATGACAGTCTCCTATCAGACAAGGGCAATAACATTATCGTTCATCTTGAGAATTAAGTCAAAGAAAGAAGCTATGCAAAACAGACTATGAATTAAACTGAGCAGTTGCAGATCATGAACAGATGCAGGATCCAGCAGGCACAAGCTGCTGAAATAAAAGTATCAGACCTAATACTATCAAGATAGCACCACTAAATCACTGAAAAACTAGCTGCTCACTGCAATATTTGTAGTTACACAAAAAATCTGGTGTGTCAACATAATGTAAAGCACTACTCCACCGTAAATGGTATCGAATCTCATCAGGCCAGGAACAAACTTCAGCAAGATCACCCGCGGCAGACGCTGGAAGCAATTCTTTTACTGCAGCCAGAGCATCTTTACTCAGAAAGCCCTGTATCAAACAAATGTTGAAGATTCAGAACCCACCTCACCACCATCGTCAAAATTACAATATAAGCACAAAAATGAGGTGACATGGACAAAACCCCATCCTTTATCTTCATCAGCACTTCAAACACATTTTTGAACCAAAATGAAGCTAAAATGATAAGTTGCATATAAATTATGAAACTAGTTTGACGATGCGCTCTCCCAATTTTCATATCCATCATATCAATCCACTGTTTTCTCTACTAGAGCCCATTTTTTATCGACTAATTAATTTTATAGATAAAATATTTACAAATACCAGCAAGCTTGCATCACTTCTAGTTATGCATTTTCATGTTGGGTTGGTAAGAATAAAATCTAATTCCGGATGACTAAATATGCCGACTCACCTCTGCTATCTTGCAAATTGCGAAGTGGCCTTCTTTGCCCCAACCCAGAATTCCTGGCACCAATAGCAGAGACCCAAGCACCCTCCAAGTCCACCATAGTCCAGGCCCAGCCATTACTGTCAATAACACTGCTAAACACTCCCAGCAGAAATTAAGCCAGAAAGCACTCAAATTTCCCCCAGGAAATCAGTAACCCAATTTTTGGCAGCTGAGAAAATGTAAGACCAAAACCCAACAAGTCATTCGGGTTTGAATCGGAACTAAAAGGCTGGTGGGTCCTTCCTCAGAAACCAAACAAAGAGGAAAGAACCTAAAACACAAATGGACTTTGTGTTTGATCAATGGACACGACCTGTCGTTTATGGCCTCCCAGAGACGAATTCAACGACATATCGTTTGCTTCACCGCTTGGTATAAGTTACTGTGTTCTGCTGCGAACGAGCAAGTGAAGTCGGTCTTCTTCTTCAGTGGAAAAGCTCAAAGTTGAATCTTTGATGATGAAGGCCGTAGTGATAACAACTCCAGGTGGACCAGAGGTCCTCAAGCTACAAGAGGTTGCAGACCCAGAACTCAAAGAAGATGAAGTCCTGATCAAAGTCGCGGCCACGGCGCTGAACCGAGCCGACACGTTGCAGAGGAAAGGGGCGTACCCGCCACCCCCGGGTTCCAGCCCCTACCTGGGTCTCGAATGTTCTGGAACCATCGAGGCCGTTGGGGAACACGTCTCACGCTGGCAAGTCGGTGATCGGGTAATTCGGAATTTTTTTAATTTTTTTAATTTTTTTAAATGTTGTGTTTGCTTCCTGTGAAAATGGTGGAAAGTAGAAGGAAAATGGGGTGTTATGATCAATTCGGTGTGCAAAGATGAAAAGAAAGGAATTTGGGAATATAGTGTTGCCAATGGAGTTGGTGGTTTATATATAATATACCATTAAAATCAAAGCTTTTATTATCCCATTCACTTTCATGAGCTGAAACTATGGGTTCACCAGGGGTTCTTGTGTAATGGGACTCTTTAGTGGCTCCAAATGAAAAATAAATCATATAAGGATCTTAAATTGGCGTAATCACAATTTGAATTTGCTTCAATAGTGCTTGGTTAGTAAAAGGCAATGGATTAATATCCCAGTTTGCTTATAAAAAAAACTTTCGATGGAATGAGTTAAGCCTAGTAAAAACACTGCTTTTTACAGCAGCCCTTTGTTCCATTCTGTCAGTGAAACCGGATTTGAGACTTTGTTTCCCCACAAAGGGTTTCTGTCACATACTTGAACTGTATCAATTTGTGTTGTGCAGGTGTGTGCTCTTCTTAGTGGAGGAGGGTATGCTGAGAAGGTGGCCGTTCCAGCTGGACAAGTTTTTCCCGTCCCGCCGGGTATTTCTTTGAAGGATGCTGCTAGCTTTCCTGAGGTGGCATGCACTGTTTGGTCGACTGTTTTTATGATGAGTCGGCTATCTGCCGGTGAAACGTTTTTGGTAACTTCTGAACCTACTATAGTATTCTCCTATATGATCGTTTGAATGAAAATGCTGTAATGGTTGTAGGTCCAAAATAGCTTTGGTGGCTTTTTTTATTTTGTTGTCTAAATGTCAGGTGCTTTCATTTATTTTCATGAAATTTGTGGAAAATGTTATCAGAAATAAATTTTCTACCATATCTATATGTTTAGGTTGGTATTATTGCACTTTTTTGTGTATACTATCACAAATTATGCTCTGGGCATAACATAATTGATAAAGTCAATTCCTTTCTTTGTCTCTGATGCTAGCTTTATATATCACTGAATGACTGCCAAAATTTCAGGTTCATGGGGGCTCCAGTGGAATTGGTACATTTGCAATTCAGATAGCCAAATACCAGGGAGTAAGGGTGTTTGTCACAGCAGGTAAGCCGCAATTATTCTTTTATGGCATAAAAATCAGTTTTTTTTTTCTTCGTAATTATTGATATAGATCTTGATCACCAGGAAGTGAGGAAAAGTTAGCTGTTTGCAAGGAGCTTGGAGCTGATGTGTGCATCAATTACAAGACCGAGGACTTTGTTGCACGGGTAAAGGAAGAAACAGGTGGCAAAGGTTTGTTCTCTTGTATCAACACTCCAATGATGTTAGAAATTAGGATTAATTTTTATTTTCAGTTACTGTCGGAGAAGAAAAACATGTTGATATATAACTAATGACAGGTGTTGATGTTATCTTGGATAGCATTGGGGCAAGCTACTTTCGGCGAAACCTTGACAGCTTAAATTTTGATGGGAGGCTTTTTGTCATTGGGATGTTGGGTGGTGCTGTTACAGAAATAGATCTCCGTGTTGTGCTTTCGAGGCGTCTCACCATCCAAGGTAGTAGAATTTATACTAGGTTTCTAGTTCCATAGGTTTAAACTTTGGAGTTGGGTGGATTTGGCCTTGCAATGATTCATAACTTAGTGACATCGTTTTCCCTCCCTTTTTGCAAAGAGTTGTTGCGCTTTGTTTGATATAAGAATGTGTTTGATATATCCTTATGTCATGTGGTGGTTGTGTCATGTGGTGGTTGTGTATGCAGCGGCTGGCTTGCGGTACAGAAGTCCAGAAAACAAAGCGGAAATTGCTAGGGAGGTGGAGAACAATGTGTGGCCTGCAATTGTTGCCGGCAGGGTGAAAACTGTGATCTACAAGGCTTTTCCACTATCTGAGGCAGCAGAAGCTCACCGGCTCATGGAAAGCAGCCAGCATATTGGAAAGATACTGCTTGTTGCGTGATGATATATGAATGTTAACTGTAATAAAATGTAATATTCAAGTGAATAATTCAGACCTCATTAGGTTGGTCGGGTCTAGGATGATGCTGAGTGTGCATATATTTTGTGGTATGGCGATGATGCTTATGTTGTACTCTTGTATTATGAGAATAAATTACTACACGATCATTCAGTTTTCAATTTGCCACTTCTTGCCCTTCCCAGAATTCATGCAAAATTGATTAATCTTAATCAATAATAATGTGCCCTTAATCGGCCTCCAGGGTTATCAAAGTGAAAGTGTTCCCAGAATTAATGCAATATTGATTCACCTTAATCAAAATGGTGGGTTTTCAAGTCAAGTAATTCATAATTTTTGTGCACTTGCCTAGTGTAATATCCATGTCAAATAACATCTTCGCAAGTACAGGGCAAAAAAGATCACAAGATACGTCATCAGCAGCACTATAGTGCATCTTGCCAACCTATCTATCCATTCAAGTCTCTTGGTTTGGTGTAAACAAGTGGAACTTTCAATCACTGCAAAGAGCTTCAACAGCTAAACATTTTAGCACTCCAGGACAAGGATCACCCAAGGTTGCTGTGGAGATGGGGATTGAACATCCTTCTTGGCCAAGGCAAGCCTGCAAGTCCATTGAAATTAAATCCAGCTTATCGTACAAGAAAACCTCATGTTTTTTTTAAAGGACATTCTAGTTTAAGGACCTCTAACTCCAAATTGAATCAGAACCTGGGTTACTGGTTCCACATTATAATATGAAGAAGCTGAGGTTTCTCTTACCTGCTGAACAATTGATAAGATGTCGGCATTGCAAGCTCCCAAAGAGAATGTGCCACATTTTCCAATAGGAGTTCCAAAGCTAGCGAAATTGATTGAAGTGATGTGCCATCCTCGTTCACAGGTCAGTTGAACTTCAGGGTTTTGAGATATGAATTCCGAGTTTGGTTTCCAGGAATCAGCAGGCGGAGGATCAGTCTCTGATACATGTGCACATATCTCTTGGCCAGTTTTTGTCCTCAAAGAAATCTTAGAAGGGTCACCACCAAGCTCTTCATGGAGAACTAGAAGGTTCTCTCCAATATGTACCCACGTACGGGGAATATGGTACCTAAAAATTATATACAATGTATTTGATTTTAATATGATTATATCACTTTTGGTGCATCACTATGCAGGACAACATAAATGAACAAAACCAGCAATGCATTCACTCTTACAGAGTTTGAGCTGGTTGACCACAGTTCTTTAGACATTTCGATGGATCGTAGGCTCCTCTGTAGTCACAATCACTGCCATTGGTGCAACCAGATGATGGTGAGAGGAAGGCCGGCCAATATCTCCCTATGCTCTGCCCATTAACCCATGCTTGTCCCTTTCCCATGCTAGCAAGATTTAATGCCAAAGGACCCTTCCCTTCAGGAGCAAGGAATGCAACCTGAGGATGAGAAGAACATCAATCGAAGAAAGCAAAATGAAAAGAAAACATTGAACCAAGCATGCAAACTGCTTACCTTGTACCATATCAAACTCTGATTAACTGGTGGAGCTGCTCCTGTAGTCCAGAGTGAACTGTTTGCAAGATTTATGTTATCCAAATCAAGGTCTTCCCCTTCAAGTCCCACCTTAAGATAAGGATATATCAAATATGGGCTTGTGAGATCAAGATTATGCCCATAAATTGTGCTTGTGTGTATATATAAATATAGCAATCATAAATCACGCCAGTCGGCTAACTCAATTTCAATTTTGAACCAATGTCACCGCTGTGAAGAAAATGCTCTAACCTGGTAGATCCATTCTTCAAAAGAAAGATCATTTGTGTCGTTCTTTAAGTCACGAAGAGCAACATAAAAGATTCCTGCTCCCGCAACATCGAACCACGGTCCATAGTTCTGGAAAATTACAGAAGGAGATTATATCAAGAGGCCATGAGCATGTTAAGGTGGATGGCTCTTTTTTAATTAATATTAAAAGAAAATCCACATGAAAATTAGCGCCAAACAGTATTATGTACCTGTACACCAATCATCATACTCAACAGATCTATGGTATTATTTCCATGGTTTAGAGTAATCTTCTCATCTAGGATGAAGCTTGCATCTTCATGGTTACCGTATCCAAATCCTTCAAGATAACAATATAAAATGTTCGTTTAGATGCACAAAGGCTAAACTTCTGAATACATAGGGATTCAAGAGTTAGCTGATCAGTTTTTTACTTCTCTGCATTCAAAAGAGTACCTACCTACAAGTCTTTTGTTTACGAAAACAAGTGCTGCATGCCCCAGGCTCTCAATATGCAGAAAAAGTTCTTTCTCTTGACCAGGTATGTTGTTTTCTTTCACATTAATACTGCCAGTATGGTGAAGCACATTCAAGAAGATGTCAGAAATTGAATAGGATTAAAAATAACTAGCATACAAGTATGCTAAGGATTTCTAATATATCCGTTTGATGAGCACAGAAATGCACTGGATTGACTGTAAAAATTATCAAAACTGGATTATTACCTTATTGTATACCATAAATAATCACTAGTGTCTTTTGTTGTAGTTATCTGCTCCAGTAAGCCTGAGTTCATAAACGAATTGTTGCTCCAAATACCGACTCTTTCTTTATACCAACTCCATGAAGATGGTTCCAATATAAAATCATTTACACTGGTTGTGGCGGAAAAAGAAGAATCTCCAAGAGTTCTTTGTGAGACAACCTTCAATTGTGACACATTGTTGTGATGAAAATATCATCAACAAAAGAGCTAATAAAGACACGAGCATAGACCTTACAAAAACTATTTATTTTCTCTCTTCTTCTCTTTCCTCTTCCTTAACTACCAAAATCCTAACAGGTTCAAGAGATTCTGTAACATTTTCTTTCTGTGCTATAAGAAGTTGCTAGTCCCAATTGACCCAGTTTGAATGAAATACTAAATTACAATAGGATATGTACCTTCGCAGTATTAAATATAACATTTTTACAATCGGGAAGGATGCTCACGGACCAAGCTGGAAGGAAATAGATATTTCCATTAAAAGTGACATTTGCATCTAAGCTACTGCCATAATTAGCAAGAAAGGCTGCACACTCATTGGAACTTTTATAGTAGACATGTGCCTGATGAAGAAAGGAAAAACCAAAGTGAGGATGGAGTAAGAGATATGAGCATGAGAAAGTAATGGTGAAAACTGATCATCAAAGACAATTGATTTAAGTCCGGAAAATATATTGAAGAATCTTGAAATATGTTGCATACCTCTAAGTTTTTACCAAGTTGCACTTGTGTTGGATTGGAGCTGATCATATGTTCTTCACACTGCTTTATTGCCTTGTGCAAGTCACGCAGGTGGCCCCATTTTGGCTGCCTAAGAAAACCTGCATAAGGTTCCTCACAAGATGAAACAACCTCAGGATATTTGAATGACAATTCTGAATTTCTGAGCCACACAAAAAAAATTAATCTGTTTCACTAATTTCTCAATATCCAAGTGTTGGATAAATTTACCATATTCATCTATGGGAGCATCATAATCATAGCTTGTTGCAACCAAAGGGCCTCCAGCTGTTCGCCCGAAGTTGGTCCCCCCAAAATACTGCAAGGAAATAACAGAGAAAAAGGACATGATGATGATGTTTATGGAAGCATATGGTGGTGAAAATGCTAACCTTTACCAATCAAGGCTAGAACTAGAAAGAGAAATCTGTGTAGCTTACCATATAATAGTTTTGAAAAGTGCCACCTGTTTCAAAAAACCGTGCAACAGCAAAAGCAAGATCCTCAACAGGTCGAAAAGGAATTGGATTGCCAAATCCAAGGAACCTACACATTACATATGATGATATTCAACATTCTGTATTTCCAAGTTGAACTCCAAAGGTGGACTTGTCTCCTACATGTTATAATAATAAGCTAGATTGTTACCATCCACTGTAATTCTCTGTCCACATCTTGGGTTTGGATGGGGAATTTGGGGTAAACCTATCACAATAAAATCCATTGCATGTGTTTATCTGCAGGTAATTTATAAAAATAATGAAACCTTTCAAATGGAAATATTGAAAGAACGGGTGCAGTGGAAAGGTGGGAAAAACTGTGAGAAGATAACAATTAGAAGGTACAAGGATTGGCAAACTTGAAGACCTTCCATGTAATGATGACTCTTATCAGTGTAGGCAACACCTTTTCATGGAAAATCAAGTACAATACTCACAATTGGATCCGGTGCATCGTCTTGCACACACATCACCCAAGGTACAGATGTATTAAGACTGACAGCAGTTTCTGCAGCCCATTTGACATATAATTCTCCACCAACTCCATATGAACCTTCAATATTTCCATATTCATTTTCAACCTGTCAGAGCACATATAAGAATGAAAATTGAGCATGCAAAACAGAACTGTAATTTCTATTAGCCTACTTTTTTGGAATGTAAGTTATGAAGCTTGAATAAATGCAAGATAACTATATCAACATGCATGATCGAAACACCATGAGTGCCCCAACTACGTTTTGGATACATAATCTGCATAACCATCTTTTTAGTGTACGTCTTGATAATAAGCATCCAATGACTTAAACTAGTCATGCACTTGGCACAATGCTTCACTTAGCAATTAAAAAATATATGGGGTACAATTAAACCATCACATTAAGAATTAATACGTTAGACCGGATAAGTTTCATATAGTGTATGGCCTACTGTCAAAGGAAAGCACCTGAGCAAGAATGATTGGGCCTCCTTGTGATGCGAAGAGATGCTCCTTCTTCATCATTTCAACAATTTTTGCAAGAAATTGTTTCATTTCAATCTGCATTTTGACAAGTATTTAAAGTTTTCCAATCCATAAGATTCAATGCATTAATGTGAACAAGTTTTTCAAAAGCAGTAGCAATGCAAATAAAGATGGAAAAGTAAGAGGTCCAGTTTTATCCAAAGAGAAACCATTTCCACTGGCAAAAACAATTGTACCAAGTACCTTAAAAGGTGCATTTGTTGTGCGAAACTGAATTCCGGGAATAAAGTGTAACCAAATAGGAAATCCCCTGTCATAAGATAATGATATCTGCAGAATCAGTAAAAGCTATAACAGAGCGGAACATACAAAACTAGGAAACTGATGCCAGTGCAATGTACACCACAAGAGAGCATGAAACAGAAACAAACCCATAGTTCCATTCAGCACAAGCATACGGGCCAATCCTCAAATGGACTAGAAGGCCAGCTTCTTGCACTGTCTTCACAAACCTCACCAAATCGAACCTGCCTTCAAAGTAGTACTATAAGAAATGAAAGAAAACATCAAATTAATGACAAATTCAGGGGAAAATAGATGCCAAAATTCCTAAAGGACCTAACTAGCTAGCTGAGAGGCTAGTGGTTTGTTCATATTAGAATGAATTTACATCAAAGGCCAGAGTTATTCATACCTGGCCTTTTACAGGCTCATGATAGTTCCAGAAAACATAAGTCTCTATCACGTCCAGTCCCCCTTCCTTGGATTTCTTAATAATTTCCGGCCACACCTGCATTGTACCCCAACAAGCACAATCCCACATTGTCATTATAATGCATCCTCTGATAGCCTTTTCAAAATTTCTCAAATATATTACAATCACATAAGTAACAGATTCTAGAACTCACCTCTGGAGTGCTTCGAGGATAATGGATAGAGCCCGACTGCAAAATCCGCCGCTTCCCATCAATAACCAGTGCTCTGTGGTCATATGTCACAGTAGCAGAAAGCACTTTTTCAGTGAAATAACCCTCAAAAACTAGGAGAGCAAAAAGAACAAATGCCACCAAACTCTTGGTCCCCATCATTCAATTTAACTAAACTCACTAAACCCAGAATGCAGAAAACAGCAAGGGAGCATAACCAAGCAAAATTTCCAAGAAAAATCCGAAAGACTCAACATTCCACAACCCATGTTGGTATTAGTACTTCCCATCAAGAGGAGAAAGAGCATGAGATTGATAAAATTATATAGGCGCGAATAATATATTAACATGTGGGCTACTGTGGGCATTGGTTTGTTGGCATTGAAAGTGCAAAGTATATGTATACATACATGGAGTTTTAAATGGAAAAGAATTGTACCTGAATGATTATCCAGACGAGATATCCAAAGCTTGATTTTGGAGGGAAAGCTGAGGGCACTAGACTAGCTATAAGAAGAAAAAAACAAAGGTGTTGCTGTCAGTGGATAAGAGTACAAGGAGGTGACGCAGACAGCAGAACTTCATTTTCAAGTTTTTTGGAAGCACATCGTGTGCAAGCGGTGAAGAATGGAGATAGTTTGATCGCGGCAGACGGCCAGTTGTGCTGGCGTGCTTTTCAATTTTCGTTATGATCCGTGACTAGACCGTTGATTTGAGCAACGTTGAAGTTTTTGGCTCTTATCTCTGGGACCATAGTTTTGCCCGTTGGGCAAGAATTTGGGCCCTGCATTACCATCGTCATTGTGGGTCATCCTTTCGCAATATTCTTTTTTGTTTTTTTAATCAAAGGGAAATGGGGATTGAAATTTGGGAATCTTTCAAAATTGCAAAGAGAATGAGCTTCAATAGGAAAAACAATTAAATATACGAAGGCGGAACCTCAAAAATAATTAAAGTACATCAATAATACCCGCATCACTATATGTGCAGATGACGTCGAAAATTTTATCATTTAAAAGATCCTTTAAATTTGACGTGATTATAACTTGAGAGAACATTATTTATTTCATGATGTCTTTTATTTGCTTTAACTCTTTGTAATATCATGCTTTAATTGAAATTTGATCATTAAACCAATTTCGACCGATTTGTCAAATTGCTACATTGACATGAAATGACAAAAATTGAAGGTTAAAATTGCTCCAATTGAGTACTCAAATTCTATATGAATTTAAAGGTTGAAAGAGATATGTCAAAAACAACATACCCAAAAGCTTGATGTCATTTTAATATTTTTTTAGTAATAGAACCCACTACCATTTACTTTTTTTAAATTTATAAACTTGATGTACCCGAAGTCTCATATTGAGCCCTAAACCTTTAGGGAGTCTTTTGATGTTAGTCCATTTTTTAACTTTGTTTGATTTGCTGGATCATCAGAAGGGTTGATAACAAGTTTTGGAGTTCAGCAACCGCATCTTCAATTTCAGCAAGGCCTCCGACATCGACCCGGTCCTCAACCCCAGTTTCGCAGAGGTTGAAGAAGCCATGGTGGAGGAAGAACATTAGGAACATTGTGATTCCTGAAAACTATTTATTTCTTTCTTTCCTAAATGATAAAAGGTACTTCCTTGAAAGCATTCAGACTAAGTGTAAATATTGAAATGTTCTACAAATATTCTATGATAACTCCTGCTGAGGTGAGTATGATTCTTTATCAGTGCTATTGGAAGCTGTTTAGCCTTATTCTTCTCGGTAAGCATGCACAAAGAACCAAGTTTTTTTAGGATTTTTCTGAAACCATGGTGGAGGAGGGTGAAGAGGTGGGGGAGGGGCTGGTGGCTAGGGTTGCTGAGGGGGTGGGGCTGCGTCGGGGAGGGGGGAGAGAGAAGGAGAGAAAGCTTTTGCTTTTGTTTTCTATGTTTAAAAATATTATTTTATTATTATTTTACTTTCATAATTAAAGGGTGTTTTAGGGATAATAGTGGATGGAAAGATAAATTTAGAGAGACAAGCTAGCGGGGTTTTCTTAGAAAATTTGAATTAAAAGTTGGAGTAAACAAAGAGAAGTGTGAGATTTAAATAAAAAACTCAAAAAATAATACATGTGCATTATTAAGATGATTATTAATTGTGACTGCACACACAACTACTCCACAACCACAGCTCACACCTCTTTTATATTTATAACAATTAATGATTAGTGACAGGACGAACAGGCAAGGTCGTGATCGTTTATTTTCAAAAAAATAGAGAGAAGAAGGTGATAATTAATATTTAAAGACTATACTTGGCACACAAGAATTTCCGAATTACAACAAAATGTAAAAAGCTTTGCAAGTCTACAACTAAGATACAAAGATTCACGCCTGGAGTAGAAAACAAATTTACACATGAAATCAAGACCATTAATTTTCTCTTCAAATTTATACGAAGTCGAAGATGGTGCAGTGCAGGTTTAGACAGTATCTCCTTACGGATCCGATGTTCACATGCAGGTTTGACTGACAGCATTGGTGGGAATCTCTGCCAAACCCATCACGTGGAAAGCCAAATAAATTTACAAATTTATGGTCAATCGTCAACATTATTTTTTGTTTATCCATCGCCGCGCCCGACATCTTTGTCTAAAATTTCGACCAACTGTCAATATGGTCTTACTTACAATTTGTTGGGGAAAGCAAGGCATGGCAAACTCTCTTCAGTTCAACTTAGGAACCTGAAAGTCGATGGATCTGTTCAATCATATTGTCCTTATTCTTATCCAACAGTTTTAGATTGAGAGATGTTTGGCACATTGCGATTGCATAAGAAGTGAAAGAGGTAGCCTATGTATTGTTTGGGAGCGTCGTTTGAAGGGCGTACGAGGTTCTTCTTTTTCTCCTTTAACTCTTAGCAAATTATTTTTATTTTAGATTATTTGATAAGTGGCTATAGTTTTCATGGCTGCTTTAATTTTGGTGGGTAATATTATATTCATCTTCTTCCTTCTTCAGAAAACCCAAATTCGTGGGTACTATTCATCACTCTAGAAGTCCAATTTCGAAAGCTCAAATCAGAAAACTTCCTTCATCAAAGTTGTTCATATGCTCGATTAGTCTATCACATATCAAAAAATGAGCATCATCAGACCTGTCTAGCTACCTCAAACCGGCTATGACATTTCTGTGTTCATCCATGAAATGTGAGTTTTTTGCAGCTCAAGTGAAATTAAAGATAGTTATAAGGACTATATTGCAAATAAAGATTTTTAGTAATATGTTTGAATGTTGGACTAGGAATCAGTTTCCCAGTTTGAGCTCAAAGGCGCAAAAGGCAAGTCAAGCTTAAACTTTGGATTCCAGGTAAGGGAACTTACTCTCGGACTTGTATTTTTTTGTATGTATGACAAAGTATATACTATTGTGTGGAAAAGTTGCACTGTTTATGATTGCCATATATGCTTGATTTTATGGATGCTTGGCTTTGGATTTCTAAAGTTTGGAGGATTCTTGCCTACGGGCAGTAACCTTGATGACCTAAGGGTGAAGGGGGCATAGCGTATTGCCTAGGTTTCAATCTCCTAAACTTCTCAAGGGGTTATACGGACCGACTAGTGCTGAATTCCATGTGGCTGTCAGTCTAGATGTGCGAGGTAGAGCAAGTAAGACCTTCATTTTGATAGCTCTCTCCAAAATGTTGAGCTATCAGTCTTGAACCAGCTCCTCAAAATTCAAAGTACTTTTGCAAAACATTAGTGTCATTAGGAAGTTCTTATAGGATTGAGGCAATGATGTCTTATCTTTTGTGATATATACCATATCCATTCTCTTTAAGTATGCAATACACCTATTAAAGGTGCTAAGATGCTTCATCATGTTTCCTCCCTGTTTAATATGAAGATTTAGGAGCTCTTCCTTCAGGAAGAGTTTGTTTGACAGTGACTTCCCTGCAAACATATGTCTGAGCTTTTCCCATATCTGTTTCGCGATGTCTTCCATCGCGTTGAACAACACCTCATTTGCCATGTAGTTCTCAATGGCCCCTAGCTAACTTGTCAAGCGAGTTCCACTCCTCGTCTGTCGTTGAGATTCTACTGTGCTATGTCATGGTTTCCATCTTATTTTCCTTGTCTGCCAAGACAACATTGAGATTCTACTGTGTTATGACATGCTTCATATGTCTTTGCCAAAATGTGAAGTTCTCCTTGCCAGTGAACAACTTCAACTCGATCTCCATGCTAGCCGTATGTGGTTGCTTCGGCTTTATATCTTCAGCCTTCTTGTTGTTTGCCATCTCCAACACACAAACGCTCTTCTAATTGTAAGAGCACTTGGGCATAAACTAACACTCACTGCTAACCATAGCTTTGATACCACTTGTTGTGTGTTAAACACTTCAAGACCTTGTTATCGATGGACTATACTTCAAGCAGACACACAAACCACAAAGAAGAAAAAAATGCACACACTCAAAACGAAAGCAAATAAACTCAAGAATTTATAGAAGTTCGGTGTTGTGCCTACATCTTTTTTGGTGATTGCCTCAAAAAATTTCACTAGTAATAAGAATACCTTTGGTTTACAAGAAACCTCATTTCACTCTTAAGAACCTTAGATCTTAATTTCTCACACACCATGCTTAAACCTAATTTTGATGCCATTGTGAACCCTCTCACAAACCCTAACTCCTAAAAGGCCTATTTATATTCATAGGCTTTTAGTTACAAGCATACAAGGAATAGGAAACTTAAAATACCCTATTAAAATAGAAAATCTATAATAAAACAAGATGGACCTGCACAAGTCACGCGGCTACCGCTCAAGTGCGCCTTGCATCCACTTGAGCGCATGGGTCTGCTCGAGCCAACGTTCTGCCGCTCAAGTAGCAGTCGGTCTGTAAAGTTCCTACAACACCTTACTGACATGATTCTTTCATTCCTTCGCATCTTTAGGCGAGCCAACTTCAACAAGTGGGTACTGGGTAGGTGGTAAATCAAGTTTTTCTGTACTGCAATTAATGAAACAATATATGAGATTCACTTTCAGATTTTCTATTGGTATCCAAAATAACTAGACACAGTACATCTATAAAATTCTGACAAAAAAAAAAAAAGTACATCTATAAAATGAATTTGAAACAAGTTTGTACGAGAAGTTAATTGAAATCTAATCTTTGCATATATAGATTGTAATAGATCCAAATGGACCATGACAAAATTTTATGTGACATATATTGACGAGTTCTATTTACTTAGGATTTTTGGTTACTTACCTATTTATCTATTATAATTGAGATTTATTTTCTATTGTAATTCACATTTATTTTCTATTGTAATTTAGATTTATTTCTTATTTTACTTAGGATTGTACTTCCTTAATACCTCAATATTAGAGAAGAATACATATCTGAATATTTGCCCTACTTTGTTTGACATGGTATCATAGCCCAGGTTCTCTTGTGACTTGTGCTTGCATTCTCCTTGCAATTTACGTGGTCTTCTCCGTAGAGGGAGGGAGGGGGGAAGGGGGAGTGAAAATGATATGTTTATATTTCCCATGAAGATAATGCCTATTTCTTGGGTCTGACGACCCATTTTCTTCAATGGGAGAGGGAAAATGAAGAGAAGTTTCCGATGAATTAGGAGGAATTCCTTTTTGTCATTGCCGATGTTGTTACTGTGTTTCGATTTGTCTCTCCAACATAAACAACTCTAACCCTAAACACTACCTATTTCTTGTTGCCGTCGTCTACCTTACTACTGCCGACATTGGCATCATCCCGCCATTCATCTCTATGCCGAATGTTGATGCTTTTATTTCTTCACATGCTTCTGGTTTTACTTCACCTACTGCTTCTCCTACCTCTATTGTGATGGTTCACACTGAATCGTCCACCAACCTACCCTTAGGATTCAAATTGAATGGATCCAACCATGTGATTTGAGCTTCGATAATCGAACTCCATGCTACTTCACAAGGAAAATTAGGTTACCTAACTGGTGACTCTTATGCCCCAGATTCCAAAGATCCACAATTTGGAAAGTGGAAAATTGATGATGCTACTATGAAAAGTTGGATGCTACGCACTATGAAACCTAGTTTGTTAAATATGTTTCATACTTACCTACTGCTATGCTCATAGGGTTTCTGCATTCTGCCTTATCTACTATAGTGCTTATAGGGTTTTTGTGTTCTGCTTTATCTACTTCCCTGCTCACAGGATTTATGTGTTATGCTATGTGCCCTGTTTGTTAGGGTTTGCTGCGAACTTTAATTTGGTTTGTCAGTTGCTTTCACTCATGGTTTACAGGAGACAGGAACCTGAAATTGGAATTTACATGTGAAAGAGTGACTGATCAAAACGAATAGCAATGGCAGGTATATATTGATTACATTTTTGTTCTCAACAGAAAATATGGAATTTTTTTTCCTGAAGTCTTCTCTTCTATTGAGGCAACACTGAGAAAAATAATGAAAGAGAAAAAGAAAATAAACAAAAGTTGGTTTCTATCTCAACACTTTTTTTATGCAGGAGCAAAATGAAAATGATCATATAATTATCTCTTGCAATATTACAATATACATGTTAACTTATACCATGCATGATACTAGCTCTCATCATCTAATTCTCTCTTTAATTTTTTTTCTTTCATTTGTCTCCCATTTTTTGCCTGTAGCAGAGTTTGTGGAGCTTGTTGCCTCTCTCATTGGTTGTCTGCAGAAATCAACCTGTTTAGGCACTCCCCTTGAAGAGAAATATAAATATTTTGCAAAACGCAAAGAATATCTAGAGACTTTAAAAAATGACATGGCCCTTTTGAAAAGCCGAAGGTGTGAAGTAGAGAGAGAATCTGAGGAGAAGGTGGTGAGCAAGCCTTACAAAATCTCCGACTGGTTAGAAAGGTCAAATGACTTCATAACTGAAACTAATGAGTTGAATTTTGAGGACACAATAAGTGGGAATTGGTGTGGTTTCCCAAACTATTATCGTTCACAGTATAAAGCTGGGAAATCCATCCTCGGCAGAATTGAAAAGGTAAATTTACTGAAAGAGGAGGGCACAGATTTGTTTAATGTGGAAGAAGACTTTGTGGTGGGATATATACAGAAGAACACAAAAGAACTGGTGGGCAAGACAGCAAGTGCTTTTGAGAAGATTATGAAGTGCGTTTCAGAAAAGGAGGTTGGAATCATATGTGTTTATGGGATGTCTGGTTCGGGAAAGACTGAAGTTTTAAAGGAAGTCAATAACCAAATATTGAAACAGTACAAAAGTTGTAACTCAGAAGATGGCAGAGATGGGAATATCACAGCCCAATTTGAGAAAGTTATTTGGTTGACTGTAGAGAATATTGGACCACCTGAGGCAGCCATTGCTGCCCTGCAGAAGGGCATCCAAAAAGAATTACAACTTGACGACCACAGTGCTGGGAACAGAGCAGACAAGTTGGACAGTGCGTTGAGGAAGAGAAGATTTCTGATCGTTTTGGATGATATGCGGAAGGAGTTGTCTCTCGAGCATATTGGGATTCCATGGCAAACAAACAATGGCTCCAAGGTTATAATCGTTTCAAAATCACGTCCAGTGTGCAGGGACATCACATTTGATAGAGAGGTCGAAATCGAACTTGGATCAGACGAAGAAGCACTCAAGTTGTTCGAGGTTGAAGCTGGCATTGGATTTTCTGCACTAAGGGAAGATACTCGAGCGGCCGCGGAAAACATGGTACGCGAGTGTGATGGTCTGCCCGTGGCGATTGCTGGTCTGGCTCAAACCTTGAAAGAAATAATAAAATTGGATCCTAGCGATGTCGATGTCGATGTCGATGCAGAATGGAATGGAGCATTTTATAAGTTGAGAAATTCTAGTGTTCTCTTGGAAAAAAAGAATAGGAAGGCATTTGCCCGCCTGTTATATAGCTACTCCATGTTGAAGAAAGAAGCTCAGCAGTGCTTCCTGTACTGTGCATTATACCCACCTGGTCATTGCATTGAAAAGAAAGAGTTAGTGGAGCACTGGTTTTGGGAAGGTTTATTGAGTAGCAGAGAAAGAATTAAGGGGCAGCTGATAGAAGATACGACATATGCAAGAGAGATACTGGATGAGATCAAAGGAGCTTACCTTCTGGAAGCAGTTAGTGAAGGTGGAAAAGAATGCATCAAGATGCGCAACTTAGTTAGGCATATGGCAATCCATCTGACCAAAACAATCCCCGATTATGATCAGTTTCTCATCGAAGCCGGGGTGAAGCTTACCGACTGCCCGCTGATAGGGAGGAACTTGTCTAAAGTAGAGAGAGCCTCATTGATGAAAAGTCAGCTTAAAGCACTTACAAAAAAACCCAAGTTTTACAAGCTATCCACGTTACTTCTGCAGCACAACCCCATCTCTCACTTTGATGACGATTTCTTCCGTAATATGCCTAACCTCAAAGTTCTTAACCTTTCTCATACCAATATCTCTACCCTTCCAAAGTCAGCCTCTTCTTACTTGACAAAACTAAGGGCACTCGTCTTGCGCGGTTGTTGCAACTTAACATCTCTGCCTTCTTTAGCAAACTCCGAGGAACTACTTGTTCTGGACCTTTCTCATACTCCCATAACAGAATTACCTGATGGCATGAAGAAACTAACCAAGCTTATTCGCCTCGACCTGTCCTGTACCAATGTGGGAGAATTTCAAGCTGAATTAGTGCGTGAGTTAAAAAATCTGGAAGAACTCTACTTGATAACCAATGACTCTGCAGGTTCTCTGTGGGGATCAGAGAAAGAAGCAAGTAGTTTGTGGGGATCAGAGAAAGCAGCTAGTTGTATTCAGGAGCTGGGAGCCCTTCAGCATTTAGCTATTCTTCATATCAACTTCCTAGATGCAAAAGCCTTCAACACATATGTGGATTCGAAGGATCATTCTCTATCCAAATTCAAATTCTCCGTGGGTGGTTCTTGGGATAAAACAAAGTTACCTGAAAACAGCATTGTTTTCATCAAAAGTGACTTTCTTGTGAGTGGAAAACCAGTGTCACTCCCAGAAGACACCTCTGAGCTGCATGTAATGAGCAACAAGGATCTATATTGGTTGCCTATTAGTGGTCGACGTTGTCTAGACAGCCTGAAGGTCATAGATATATCTGGCTGCGAAAGTTTGGTCTATTTATTCGAGAGGAACGTGTCACACAACCTTCCAAACCTCGAAAAAATTTCGGTTAAAAATTGTCAGAAGATGGAGGCCTTGATATCAAAAGAAGACCCTTTGCCATTTGCACTTTGTTTGAATAAATTAAAGGTCATCCATATCTCAGACTGTGAAAATTTGGGCTACTTATTCAGGATTGGGATGGATTCTTGTCAGTATACCTCTGGCCAAAAAAAGATTTACTCAACCTGCTTCCCAAACCTCCAAGAGGTATTCATTACACGACGCTGGAGGATGAAAATGGATAAAGAGTCAAAAGAACCCAATCCTGCTGTTCATCCAAGACCAACGGACCTTGTGTTGGTTGATCCACTTGAATTGAAGAAATATTATGATTTTGAAAAGAAAGATAACCCTGAGGAACACATTTGGTACTTTCCTGATCTAAAGATGCAGATCATAACTTCTCTTCCTGAAGAACTGCTACCTCGGCCACGGTTAGTATGCCACGAACTATTAAACCTTGTTCATCATACATGTTCGAATTCGTGTCTTTTTCTGCCATGCAAACAACAGTTTGCAGGCAATGAGGATTAATCTGTCCTCCAGTACGCTATATTCCTAACCAGAGGGTTGGATAACATGGCATTTTACTTTGTCTTTGAAGGCATTTGTCTTTCAAAGTGGCAATAGATTTATTTTAGAAGAGTTTGAAGCAATTTGGTAAAACAAAATGCAAATCTGAGTTTGTTCCCCTTATATTAGTTGGAAGTTATTAACTCCTAACTTTTATTTTCATGAAAATATCATACGGGCTCATTCAGTAGCAGCAATCAGATTAAAAGGAGTCGGAGCACTGGTATGTCCTCCTTCCGCAATTAATTTTTCACATAATTCTTATGAGGATTAGTTCTTCATTGTTTGATAACGTTCTGTTTTTGCTATTGCAGACTCTATAGAGAAGCTAGCAGCCAGTACAGATCGTATGCTTTTATTAAGCCATCTTCTGAACTCTATTTTATTTCTTTCTCGTGTTCATGATTGATTCAACTCCACCAGATTGACATGTTAGCTTCGGTTTATTTTGTTCCTTGTTAGCCAGACTATAAAATTGCTAGGAAAAAGTGTAGTGATTAGACCTGCCAATGGATCAGATTTTGATCCTAATTCGATCCGAATCCGGTGTACTTAATTGGAGATGAATTGTACTTTTCAATCCGATAATCCGATTACAACTCGAATATGGTAATCCGAATATAGATAAATCTGGATATGGATTATAGTTTATTTGATCCGATAATAATTCGATCCAACTTAGTATGAAGTATAGTTTAGTTTTTATATGCTTTATATTAATATTTTATATGTGTAAATAAGTAATTTTAGTTTTATATGCTCTAAAAGTACACTTAAAACAAATTTTTATGAGTAAAAGAAACCCTAGCCGCTCTCACTCTCTAAGTTCCAAAGGAAAAACTCAATAGAGGGGGAGGAGGAAGAAGTGTCATTGTCCCTCCTCCCTTATCATCTTTTCCTTCATTTTTCTTTTGGGTGAGTGAATAAGTTCACTTGGGCGTTTTGAATAAGAAGCCCCTTGTGGTGATTTCTTTTGAGCCATGCTCAGTTTGAAATTCCCCATCACATCTTTTGGGCTAATTTCTCATCTTCTCTAAATTCAATTCTACCTCGCATTTGAAGGAGTTTGATGCAATCTACCTGATTTGTTTTTGCCATGTTTTTTCCATTGGCATTGTTGTTCGCTATTATGCGTAGTTGGGTCACTGGAAACCTTGTTCCCCATATTCGTAAGAGGTTTTGTATATGCTTAAGGTTAGATGCGGTGGTGTGGTGGACGGCGGCGCTTCTTCAGGTGGTGGAGATAGGGTTCATTTAGGCTTATGTGTTGTTTTAGGGTTTGTGGGCTTTGTCTGAGGTTTAACTTAATTGTAGTGATGTGAGCTAGTAGTTGTTGGCGTGTCTGCTTTTTTAGCATGTTAGTTTTGTTGCCCTCTTGGGCTTGGTGATTTGGATGTCTTGTTGATATCTAACTGTATCTATGAAAGTTTTCTAATGAAGTTGTTATTTTATAATAATAATAAATTAATTTTTATGATAAATATCAAAAATTGATATAAAAAAGTAGCTAAACCAATTCCAGAATAAAAGTACCAAGTACCTTAAAAGGTGCATTTGTTGTGCGAAACTGAATTCTGGGAATAAAGTGAAACCAAATGGGAAATCCCCTGTCATAAGATAATGATATCTGCAGAATCAGTGAAAGCTATAACAGAGTGGAACATACAAAACTAGGAAACTGATGCCAGTGCAATGTACACCACAAGAGAGCATGAAATAGAAACAAACCCATAGTTCCATTCAGCACAAGCATACGGGCCAATCCTGAAATGGACTAGAAGGCCAGCTTCTTGCACTGTCTTCACAAACCTAACCAAATCGAACCTGCCTTCAAAGTAGTAATATGAAAAAGGAAAGAAAACATCAAATTAGTGACAAGTTTAGGTGAACATAGATGCCAAAATTCCTAAAGGACCTGACTAGCTAGCTGAGAGAGAGGCTAGTGGTTTGCTCACATTAGAATAAATTTACATCAAAAGCTAGAGTTTTTCATACCTGCCCTTTTACAGGCTCATGGTAGTTCCAGAAAACATAATTCTCTATCACGTCCAGTCCCCCTTCCTTAGATTTCTTAATCATTTCCGGCCACACCTGCATTGTGCCCCAACAAGTACAATCCCACATTGTCATTATAATGCATCCTCTGATTGCCTTTTCAAAATTTCTCAAACATATTTCAATCACTTAAGTAACAGATTCTAGAACTCACCTCTGGAGTGCTTCGAGGATAATGGATAGAGCCCGGCTGCAAAATCCGCCGCTTCCCATCAATAACCAGTGCTCTGTGGTCATATGTCACAGTAGCAGAAAGCACTTTTTCAGTGAAATAACCTTTCAAAACTAGGAGAGCAAAAAAGAACAAATGCCACCAAACTCTTGGTTCCCATCATTCAACTTAACCAAACGCACTAAACCCAGAATGCAGAAGACAGCAAGGTAGCATAACCAAGCAAAATTTCCAAGAAAAATCCAAAAGACTCAACATTTTCCACAACCCATGTTGGTATTAGTGCTTCCCATCAAGGGGAGAAAGAGCATGAGATTGATAAAATTATATAGGCGCGAATAATATATTAACATGTGGGCTACTGTGGGCATTGGTTTGTTGGCATTGAAAGTGCAAAGTATATGTATACATACATGGAGTTTTAAATGGAAAAAAAAAAATTGTACCTGAATGATTATCCAGACGAGATATCCAAAGCTTGGTTTTGGAGGAAAGCTGAGGGCACTAGAATAGCTATAAGAAGAAAAAAAAACAAAGGTGTGGCCGGGCCTGAGGTATTGGCACGGAGGGCGACGGCCATGGGCCTCAAATTAAAGGGCCCCAAATTTATATATATGTATTTTACTTCTTTGTTTTTGTCATTTGCTTCCGAAGTGGTCACGTGGGCCTTTTTCAAAGTCTCCCATATTTTACTTCTTTGCTTTTGCCATTTGCTCTACCCAAAGCACTTTGCCCATCGCATCTCCACGCCTCTCTGCCGCCCAAAATTTTTTTTTTTTTTATGTTTCTCATTTATCTTTGTTCTTCCCTCCTTTTTTCTCACACTGATTTTCTTCATCTTCTTCTTCCTCCTGCTTTCCCCTCTCTCATTCTTTCCTTCTCTTTCCTCTTTATTTTTTTCTTCTCGTGTTCTCTCTTATTTCTCTTTGTCTCTCTTTCCCCTTCCACTTTCTTTCTTACGAGGGAGGGAAAATTAGCCTTATTATTCTTTTTAATTATTTTGTTTTACTCGTAAAGTCAAAAATTGGACCCACCCAAAAAACATACCTACTCTGAGTAGCATATAAAAATGTGTACCACCTTGCACACTGAATGCCACGTATCAGTGACAGCTAAGTAGTGGCCCACACTCCCATACAATTCCAAGGTTGACTTTGAGGTTTTCTGTTGGGTTTCTATATTTCCCTCTTGGTTTTGTTATAAATAAATAAAAAGTGTTCAACCCTTCATGATTTGGGAAACCAAAGGGTCTGTAGAGATTTTAAACAAAAAAAGGGTCTGTAGAGATTTTAAACAAAAAAAGGGTCTGTAGAGGTAGAGAAAGACAAATATGCGATAGACAGGTAGAGAAAAAGTCATAGATTTTTTTTCTCACCACCCCAATATGCGAGAGACAGTGAGAGGCTGGGATTGGGCTGCATTATCCAAATTCAAATTCTGGGTGGAGGGTTCTTGTGATGAAGCAGAGTTACCCAAAAACAGCATAGTTTTTTTCAGCAAAACTGACTTCCCTGTGAAAGGAAACTCAGTCATACTCCCAGTCCCAGAGGAGGCCTCTGAGCTACATGTAATGAGCAACAAGGGTCTACTTTGGTTGCCAAGTTATCGTCTAGATAGCCTGAAGGTCATCAAAATTTCTGGCTGCGAAAGTTTAGTCTATTTATTCCAGAGTGGCGCCGAGTACAACCTTCCAAACCTCCACACAATTTTAGTTGAAAACTGTCAGAGGATGCAGGCGTTGATAGAGTCCAAAGGGCACAGTGATAATGTAGCCGACTTTAAGGTTCAACCTCGTTCGGAGAAGCTAAAGGTCATCCGTATCTCTGACTGAAAATTTGGTCTACTTATTCAAGACCAAGATGCTGCCATACTTCCCAAAACTCGAAGAGATCTCCATCAGCCGGCGAAGCCAGAGCAAGCAAGTGGAAGAAGAGTCAAACTCAGAAGAGCCCGTCTCTGATGCTTCTCTTGCTATTCATGATCCAAGGTTAGAAAAACAGAAGTTGGTGAGTTGGTGTGGGTTGATCCACTTGAATTGAACAAGACAAAGTACAAGGGAGAAAAGACGGTTACTCCTGATGGGCAAATCATTTGGAGCTTTCTAAAACTAAATATGGAGATCAAGTATTGTCTGCAACCCAAGCCAAGGTTAGTGTGCCTGTGCTGTGCCACAAAACGATTAAACCTTGTCCATTTAACCTTGTATTTTGCTTTAAATTTTATAAAAATATCATTTGTCATTTTGACAGTGACTTTATATGCTTATCACATCATGTATAGTTTTTAGATTATAAGATAGATGGTTGTTTTACAATTCCACTTACACTCATTGGAATAACTAAACTCTGAGTTTTCTATTTTTCATGAATTTATCATATGGGTGGGCTCATTCAGTGTCCCCAAAACGATGAAAAGGAATAGCAGCTTTTGGTACGTCCTTTGTTCCACAAACAACTCTTTTACAAAATTCTCATGAGGACTATTTTCTTCTTCTCCTTTTCTACCTCTTCCCAAGGCTGAAGTGCTTATTGGCTTTCATGGCATGCACTTTTTCTGTTTACCCTCGAACTCACAAGGGGAGAGTTTTTTTGTTTATAACTTTTCTGACAAGTATATTTTGTGATGTATAGCACTGCTCTAAATGATTATATGCGCATTTAAATATGGTCACTGACCATTAGCATTCTGTTTGTGGTGTTTGCAGGGTCAAGAAAGGAGGCAACACCAAGCCCACTCGGTATGCTTTTACACCCATCGAAGAACAATTCTAGTACCTTAGCAAAGCTACATTTACATGTTTCTGTCTACAATCCAAGCATTGTTTCCATCCATGGTGGCATTACTCTTCTGTATATCTTAAATATCATTCAGTTAAACCACTTCACTCTAAACTCATTAACTAACTGTTGCAGGTCCTTTCTCAAGAACCGTATCTAGTACAAATCGTAAGCTTTCATAATTCCCAGCAGTTAAATCACGTTCTATCATGTTGTTAATTTCCTATAGTGTTGATCAGTTGCCTCCTACCTCATTTTGAATGAATGGAATTTTTTCTTCTGCACCTTATAAAGTTCACTAGCAATGGCACTTGTATAAAATCAGATCTTATTCACTAGCAGTCGCACGTTAGTGAAAGTGCAAAATATACATGGAGGAGATAACGCACGCAGAGCTCAAGCTTTTAGGAAGCATATTTGTTAAAGTGGTGAAAAATGAAGCAGTTTGCTTCCTCGGTTGAGTGCTTTCCACTTCTACTATGCTTCGATTCGACCGTTAATTATTTTGTGCAAAGTTGAAGTTTGGGGCCTTCATTGGAATAAAAGCTAGAAGTATTTTTACTTGAATCAATTGAGCCTTAACCAAACTAGTTTGTAAAGTTACTTGGGCTTCACTTTCTTAGAGAATACTATGAGTTTTTTAAATAAAAAAATAAAGGAAAAACCACAAGGGCAACTCTTTATTCTATGAGTTGTTGCAAATTGCAATTGTCGAATAAGAAACGAAAAAACATGAGAAACTAGTAATTATAAGAGATTTGAAAGATAAGAACAGTGTCACGTGTGATAATCCTTCTAATACTACTTAATATAATGATAATGTTATCTTTATTACATTTTTTTTTACCACTTCTATAAACATGAGCCTCATTATGCATGCACATTTCACCTATATTAAAGAGACGATCAATAATGTCATTTCGAATAACAGCATTTATAAAATAATCCCAAAATCCACACCATTGGCTTATCTGAGTTTTGAAGCAATTTGGTAAAACAAAATGCAAATCTGAGTTTGTTCCCCTTATATTAATTGGAAGTTATTAACTCTGAACTCTTGTTTTCATGAAAATATCATACGGTATCATTCAGTAGCAGCAATCAGAATAAAAGGAGTCGGAGCAGTGGTATGTCCTTCCTCTGGCACTCAATTTTTCACATAATTGTTATGAGGATTATTTCTTCTTCCCCTTTTGATAACGTTCTATTTTCGGTGTTTGCAGACTCTATTATAGAGAAGCTAGCAGCAGGAACAGGCGGTACACTTTTATTAAGCGATGTCTGAACTCTGTTTTCTTTCTTTGTCAGGATTCATGACTGATCAACTCCACGAGATTGAACTGGAATTTCTTACATGTTAACTTTGGTGTATTTTGTTCCTTGTTAGCCAGACTTTCAAAATGATAGGGAAAAATGTAGTGAAATCAGTTTGTATACTTTTCATATTTGCCGGAGGGTCCTATGTGTGAGAGTACGAAGAAATATTTCCACATTGAAAATGGCTAAACAGCTTCACTTCACCCAATAATGCACTTCTTATAATGTAGGACATTACTTCACATTCTCACAGCATACACTACCCAATTCATATTCTATGAAGGATGAGATCATTTGCATTTGAAATGATAGTTGCAGGGCCACTTTTAGCTGTTGATTTTGTAATTAATCCCCTTCCTTCCGTTTTTTGATACAGATAATAAGGAGCTTCTGGAACCAACTACTCAACCTTCAGCTGCTGACAATAGTACTAATAGCATTCTACAGAATGTCGGCAACACGGTCCACGGGTTACTAGTTACCCCTAACTTAGGGTTCTATTGGGGCACAAATTTACTGCAACCATCTGGTCCAGACAGAGCGGAAGTCAAAATGCTGCAGAGGCAATTCCTCAGGTAACCAAATAATTAGTGTTGCATTTTTTCTTTTCTATAGAGAGTTTGTTCTTTATATAGTGTTTCTGATGATGCAGTTCATTAGATGTGCAGGTCCAGGATCAAGAGGAAAATGCTATTGAGCCCAGCATTGGCATCCCAGTGCACGACTAAACCTACTCTCTTTCTTCTACCTTCCTTTGAGTTCCAAAATAAACTACTTTATCTACCTACCCTTTCACTTAATATTATTTATCGTTGTAATAATACAGGGCTCAAGACAGTTCTTGCTCGACCACTTGATCCACATTTATATTTGTAATGTAACTTCTTTTTTTCATTATCCTTTCTTTTGTGACAAGCATGGCAATAAAGTCTCCTCAGAAAGAGCTATATATATATATATATATATATATATGCTCTGGCTGGACCATGATAAATTTGTTCACAATTGATGGACCATGTTGCCAAAATCTCCAATTATTTTCAACTTTTGAGGTTTGATGATGGTGATTTATGTTAGCAAATGGAAATTTTCACATTCTTAACAAGGTTTTTTTTAATTTTCTAAAACCGGTAGTCTGGTTTTCCATCAAACTCTAAAGGGTAAAAACGGGTTTCAAGGTGTTAAAAATAACCCAGACCCAGAAAATAACAGCAGCAGCCAGCAGGGCCAGGCCCTGTCTGCGAGTAAATGAATGCCATAATTGAGAGGGGTTGGTGGGCTTGTGATAAATGAGGACTGATATGTACGAGCACTCACTCAAAGACCCTCAAGACAAGACTGAAACAATCTGATTCTTCACTCAAATTCAATCACAAAAGGGTATCTTGGATTTATTGGACCGCTCGATTGCTCCGATTCGGTGAGTTTCTTCTCTGTATGCAACACGTTTTTCATTTTAGAAAACAGACGTTGCTTTGATTAAGTTTTGATTGATTGCCTTACATTTTTACTTACTGGTAGCTGAAATTCCTCTTCTGCGTCTGATCAATTTTGGGTTTTCTGGTTTACTCGTAATAATCCTGAATAGTGGAACAAATTGTGATGTCTTGATTTCAATATCTGATCTTTATTGCAATTTCCTCAAAAACCAATTGCAAAGGTGAAAACTTTGGAGTGAAAGTTTTGACAACATCAGGCAATATCCTAAATTTAAGAACTTTGAAACATCTTACAAAGTTAGGTTCACCTTTTAAAAAGACCACATTGCAAGAAGATATCAAATAAGCGTGTGACCTTTTAGTGCTCACAGAATGCAATATGAAAATTGTAGATGCCCTTTAGAGTTGTTGCTCCTGTAAATGTTTACTTGGTGATGGCATATGCTTGAATAATGAATCAGTTGGGATATGGATGGCTGGTTAATACCTTCCATATTGAACTTAACATGTAGAATCTGAAGATCATGTAATATTCTTTCGGCAGATTCCAACCTTGGGCTCCATCTCACTGCTGAATAATGGATTTAAGTACAATGGATCGGGGCCAATTGACGCTGCTAGGATCTGCAGCTTGTGTGATGCTTACAATGCATTTCTCAGTCCAGTTACTGTCTCAACATCTCTTTTACTGGAAGAACCCAAAGGAGCAGAAGGCTATAATAATTATTATTCTTATGGCTCCAATATATGCAGTTGACTCATTTGTGGGCTTATTGGATATTCAGGGAAGCAAAACTTTTTTCATGTTTTTGGACTCTATTAAGGAGTGTTATGAGGCTCTGGTGGGTACCTCCAATTTCTTTATGGCAGTTGTCCTTTTCAAGTGTCTCTTATGGCTTGCCAGAATCTCTAACTTCTCATGTTCCTACTTCCAGGTGATTGCTAAGTTCTTGGCTCTAATGTATAGTTACCTGAAGATATCCATAAGCAAGAATATAGTGCCAGATGAAATCAAAGGAAGAGAAATTCACCACTCGTTTCCTATGACTCTTTTTCAGGTGCGGGATAGTTTTATGCTCTTTCAGTTTCCAATGCAATGGACATGTTGGCTCTGAATACTAACACTGATTTTGGAATATAAGCTTATCTTTCTAGTTACAAAGTGTAATTTATTGAATATGTTGAATCTATCATATATTAACAGATACAATTTGGCTTAACAAACTGCAGCCTCACACCGTTCAGCTAAACCACCATACCCTGAAACTACTCAAATATTGGACTTGGCAGTTTGTCATCATACGCCCAGTTTGTTCTGTCTTGATGATAACACTGCAAGCACTTGGACTCTACCCCAGTTGGTTGAGCTGGACATTCACTATCATTCTTAATGTTTCAGTTTCATTAGCGTTATACTCTCTAGTGGTGTTTTACCATGTGTTTGCAAAGGAATTGGCACCACATTCCCCCCTTGCAAAGTTCCTGTGCATCAAGGGAATAGTCTTCTTCTGCTTTTGGCAGGTACAATTTCTCGACCTCTTCAGTTCTTTTGCATGCCTGATTTATATATGCAGCCTTAAAGAAAATGCAGTCAAGGATATATAACATAAGCAAATCCACAAAAACACCAAGGACAATCTATAGAATCTCCTAGTTATTGGTATTATCTGAGTTGCTGGTTGTTGTCTTCTGAACTCGAAAATAATTTAATTTGTTATGAACTGCTCACCTCATTTGACAGAATTACAATTTAAGAGCGATTTGCTGCAACTTAGGGAGTGTTTGGTATAATATTCTCTGTTTTTAGACTTGGAAGCAAAGACATTTAAGAAAGTGGGAGTTGGTTTGTAACTGAACCACCATTGACTTAATCAGCTGGTTCTATTGGAAACTGGTTTCCGGTCAAAAATTTGATCACTAGCAAGAGTACCAAGAGATTCCTTTTGCTGTTTTCTTTTCGTATTTATTTATTTTGAAGTGCCATTTATTACTTGTTAACAAATAAGACTTCTTGAACCATTTGCAGGGAGTGGTGATTGACGTATTAGCTGCTGTAGGCGTCATTCGATCTCATCATTTCTGGTTAGATGTGGAGCACATTGAGGAAGCTATTCAGAATGTCTTGATATGTCTGGAGATGGTGGTGTTTTCTGTTCTCCAGCAATATGCATACCATGTTGCACCTTACAGCGGAGACGTAGAATCAAAGATGAAATTAAACAAGAAGAGGGAGTGATTTGAATAGTTTTCATATAAACTATATACAAGAGCGTGATTTCTTTTTTAAGTTTTAGTAAAATGTATCACCTCTCAACAATAATATTACGTGTGTTTGGACCAACTTTGAACTACTTTGAACTATCTTCCTTAAAAGATGAGGTGTTCAATTGGGTCATGTATTTCATACAAATTTTTTTTTTCAGGATAATTTATTCTATTTCCTCTGTTTAGTTGGTTAGTTAGTAATGACAATAATGTTCGTAATTGATGATATGAAAAAAAACATGTTAATGTTGTTGGTTCAACCAAACCAGCATTACCAAAATCACAGCAGATTAGCAAAACCAAATTAATGACCAAACCAAATTAATATCCCAATCATCAATCATCAATTATCAACCAGAGCTAGCAAGCCAGAGAGGAGATCCTACAATACAAGGCAGTAATTTTAGCATCTCATGCCTTTCTTGCTTATGAAAACCATAACCTTGCTCATTGCATGTCCCAAAAAATACTTTGGTTGGGGATTAAGTAAAACATATTTAGCATGTTAATATATGTATATGTATATATGTATGTGCGTATTATGGTAGCCTAAAGGAGATGTCACATGTACAAGATTCCATTTCCTGAATGATTACAAAAAGTTGGGGGCATTTTCAAGGTAGAATTCACACTCAAGCAGCAGATTGTAATTGTATTTTTATCTGAAGCGAGCGGCAGATAGAGATTGGACAATTAATTGAACACTTTTTTTTTTGGGAGATTCACTATTATACCCAATATGGGGGCCTAAATTATAAAAATACCCTATATAAAATAGACTTTAGAAACACACCCAAAGCCCATTTACAACATAACAAAAAAACTTTTAACTTCTTATAAATTACAAAACTGCCATCAATTTCTTAAAACAAGCCCAATCCCAAAATCTCATAAAAATACCCAAAGCACTCAATAGGGCATCAAAGTAATTTAATAATCAATATTAAATTCAATAAGGCTAGCTATCATTTTTTGGGTTTTTTTTGGGTTTGTTTATAGGAATTCAATTGTGTAGGGTTTATTTATAATATTAATGCTAGAAATGAGTATATCACTAAATATCTCTTTTTTTTTGGGTCGGGACTAAATGGACTAAATATATGTTTGGTTGTTTGGTCAGGTAAACCAAACAGTAGACTGGAGATGACACCAAAAAGAGAAAAAACAGAGGACGGCGCCGTCAAAGGCCAACACGCGTGACGGGCCCTTAGAAGAAAATAAAAAAGGAGCCAAAAAACCAGAATACGAAACCTTGGCTTGCCCATCGACATACGTGACGCGTGTGCCATGCCAGCCTCCAAAGTCCAAACACAACAACAGAGCAGAGAGCGAAGAAAGATACCCACTTCTCATTTTCAGAATCACAACACAACGACCGACCCTTTTTTCTTTTTGAAAGAGAGAGAAAGAGAAAGAGCTGTTTGGTTTGGATTGCCAGAAACATGAACCAGAAGGCAAACGTTTCTAAAGAGCTTAATGCCAGACACAGAAAGGTCTCTCTCCTTCTCTTCATTTTACTTATACAATCTCAAAGTTCTATTCTTTTCTCTGTTACATGGTTGAAAGATTGGTTTTTTTCTTTTCTTTTCTTTTTTCGTGGGGATGAAATTTTTGGCTTTGTTGTTGGTTGAGTTTGAAGCTGAGCATGATTAAGTGTTTTGGGCTGATGGGTTGGCCTCAAACTCAAACATATGTCAGTTATTAACTAGCTTGCAATCTTATGGTTTCATGACAATCTTTTTGGGGTTTGCTTGTACCTGGAACACTGTAATTGGATTCCATGTGCTTTAGTGATTCATGACCGTTATCAATGTTTCTTTGAGCTCACTGGGTTTTTTTTCAAGATGTTAATTGGGTCTTCAGCAAGACGGTTCGTTACATCTTGTTCTACTTTAGCAGTGTTCGAAAATTCCGCCTAGGCGGCCACCTAGAGCCTGGGCCCGCCTAGGCGGCCTGGGCGGGTCTTTTTTTTTCAATTTATTTATTTATTTATATTTTTTGATTCTGGTGCACCTTATAAACAGAATTGGTTATCTGACACTGCCTATGTTGTTCGTCTTATGTTGCATTCAGTTATTTCACTGAAATAATTGAAAATTCAGCCGTAATCAGTTCATGATCATATAGTATCTACAAGTATAATTGAACTGTTGATGGTGCAAGAGTGGTTTAGTGAAGGTCCACAATGAGTTGTCACTTGGTCGGGAGATAGTGATAACAATAGTTTATTTCTGCACGTAGCACACAAACACAGCTGTCCATTACATTAGATGTTTCTTTTTTTTCTTAATTGTTTTTAATCAAAGTATTTAAGTTTCTAAGCATTTTTAGAACGCTTTTTTTGCTTAAAACTGATTAGCTGAGCCAGACTGGGTGTTAATTTTCTCCTTGTAAATATTTGTGTTTTCTAACTAGCATTTGAACCAGTTTCACAATTACCTCTGATTTTTTTTGGTGTCATCTGGTTTCCTTGTATGTAGATATTGGAGGGTCTTTTTAAACAACCAGGGAACAGAGAATGTGCAGACTGCAAAACCAAGTGCGTATCTTGGAACGATGTAGATAGTAATTTTTATTTTGCTAAAACAGAAACAACAGAATAGTTTTTATTCAATAGCAAGGATTAAGGGGAAGATACAAAGTAATGAAAACTTTTTAGATTTTAATGCTGTACTTTGGTGGAGGTTAATTTTATCGTTGTCATCTTATAATGATGGTTAACTTGTAATGGTGTTTTGCGCAGAGCTCCACGATGGGCTAGTGTGAATCTTGGGATCTTCATATGCATGCAATGTTCGGGGATCCACAGGAGTCTTGGGGTACATATATCAAAGGTGGCAAATCTTTTTGCCTATTTATTTTGCAGCCAATTTCGTGTTTTTTGTATACATCGAAGTGCTATTTATATTTTGTTCTTTAACTCTTGGCCATAGGTACATGAACCCGTGCAATTAGAGGTTCATTCTTTTTTCCCCTTGCTATTCTGTATAAGTTTAGCATTGTTTCAAGGATTTTGATGTTGATGCAGGTGAGATCTGCCACATTGGACACATGGCTTCCAGAGCAGGTTGCATTTATCCAATGTAAGTACAATGTCATATGACTGGTTTCGTTTCATTCTGCTGGGAGTCAAGTATAAAACCATGATACGATAAGAGTACTGAAATTCATTTTGGTTCATTGTTGCTGCTAGCTATGGGAAACGAGAAATCAAATAGTTTTTGGGAAGCAGAGTTGCCTCCTAATTATGACAGAGTTGGAATTGAAAATTTCATTCGTGCAAAGTAGGTTTGTTTATTATTGGTTACGATTATTGGTATTTGTATGATGCAGTACTAGTAGTTCATATTTTGGGCTTAGGTGTTTGGGTGCTTATGTTATCCATTAGGTATGAACACAAGAAGTGGGTTCCTAGGGATGGAAAAGCAAAATCACCTCCAAGGGTGAGTGAAGAGAAGAATTCCGTTTATAGAGCGAGACCTGAAACTAGTAGTCAGCATGGCCATGTGAAAGAGACGGAACGATTTTTTGAAAAGCAGAAAGGTGCTCATCCACCCAGTGCAAGTAACAGGGCACCTCAGCAGGTAAATGTTGTATTGTTTGTTTTCCCTCTCAAATCAATGGACAACTGATGCATATCATGCTGCCTCTTGTTTTGGTATGTCTTGGTTCCTTTTTTCTTCCATATCTCTGTGTATGCAAGTAAGCTTATGATCTTGATGGACAGGTCAGTCATGATCCAAAACAACACCAACTTGAGCAAAAATCAAAACCAGAAGCAGCCTTGAAAGCTGAACCTGCAGCAAGTCAACCACCTAGTGCTGCTACGGTTTCCCTACCAGTTAAAGTGGATTATGCTACTCATCTGTTCAATTTGCTCTCTGTGGAAGAATCTAGAGGAAATGACTATGTGACATCTGCCAATAAGAATACATTGGCTGGTCTCCATGGTATGTTTGTTTTATTTAATATCATTAGAACAACTGTTGCTTCATCATATTGTTTTCCTACCCAGGACAAAAAAAATTCAAATCAATAACATCTTATAAATTTGGGTTTAGCATTACCATTGATTGACCTTGAACCTCCTTAACGTGCAGCAGATGAAACAAAATTGACCGAAGAGAAAAGTAAAAAATCAGAATCATCTGAAAGCAAGATTCAGCCAAAATATGGTTATGGTATTGAGGATTTATTTATAGATTCAACCCCAGTCACTCAACCCTTTTCAATGAAACCCCAGAATGACGTTATGAACTTACTTGAGAAGGTATAAGTTTCAAAATCTGTTTAGTATGCCATAAGTAGCTGTTGATGTAATGCTGGTAGAACACGATCTATGAATACTTAAGATATAGGTTTATGTTTCTCTCACAAATTTAATATTGGATTTTGGTCAGTCCAGTACGGCTTCTCCATTCTCCATGCATCAACAGCAACTTGCAGTTCTATCTCAACAACAGTCGTCACTCATGGCTGCTGCAGCGAAATCTAGCACACCCCATTCAATTCCTGCAAACCTACAACCTGGATCCCATGCTATCCACTTGCCAACTCAAAATGGGCAAAGCATTGGCCGCCAAGTTCCTGGAAACCTGGTGCCTGCTCATCCTCCTCCACAACATTATACTCAGGTTGTACTTATGAAAAAGCTTACAACTAGATTTTTCCATTTCATGTTCCGTCTCTTATCTTTTTTGTCATTTTATTTTTCTGTACAGATTGGAAACGGCAGTCCTACACACCCGGTAGGGAATGCAGTTCCTTTCCCAACATCAAGGTACACATTATAGATCAATGGATTCCAAATCATACAAATTGAGTGTTGATAGACCTGGTTGAGAAATATTCCGATTGCGTGATAATTTTTTTTTAAATTTTTCTGAAAATATGCAGCATGTATGCGACAAGGCCAGTAACTTCAGTGAATGGTGTCACAAACCTTAGAGCTACCGGATTTTCAACAGCATCACCGATATCTTCCATCCCTCCCGCTAAGTCAGGAAGGGATTTTGATTTCTCATCATTAACTCAAGGATTGTTTACTAAACGATGAGCAATTGCTCATTTTAACCGCAGCAATACCTAGTTGGTTCCTTCCTGAGATGGTGACTTCAATTGTATCAGCAGCTGTGTATTTCTGAAGTTTAATGCATCATTGAAAGAGATTAATAATACTTGAAAGCAAGGCAAAAAATTTCCTTTTAAGTATGCATACCATACCAGATATCTTTACAAAAAAATTTTAAGTTTGAAAGATAATAAAAGCGGAGAAAGGAAAAAATGAAGCCTCCTTCCTCCTGCCTTGGGAAAATGTTACTTAAAAACCACAGCAGCATTTCTGAGAGCCGGATATGTCTGGACATATTCTATTGGGAAGCTATCAGCATTGGCGTAGCGGAGGTTGGTATTTGGATCATGGTAAGCTGCCTCATATCCTGTAATATCACATATTCTCTTGCAGGGATGCATTGAGGGCGCCGACTCTACATTAACATCTGCAATGCAACCATCATGCCATGCCACGTTCAAAAAACATGAAGTACTAAACTAAAATGAATATGTTTTTTTCTACACAAACTAAGCAATCTCTAAAGGACACCATTTTTTTAAAGAAATATCTCTCAAGGACACTAAATTCAAAATACCAAAGAGGAATAAAAGTGAAAACTAGGAAGTATTTATGTAAAGTGTGGCTTACAATTGGGTTCATGGGGTGGGTAATTCTGGTAATTCTCGGCCTGGATGATCTGCTTGAGGTGTTTCCAGTGTCTCCCCCTCAAAATTCGCCGTGATAGGTCTATCCCGTTGAAATTGGGTTGGAAAATAACAAAAGGTGCCAAAAAAGTCTGGCAAAATTTTGTCGGGAAAGTTCTTTATCTTCTTTTCTTTCTCTCCTTCTGAATTTTCCTCTTCCCACCGGTTCAAAATTTGTCGAAAAAGGTCTATCTGGCGAAGATTTTCAATGGGCCCTAGTTTAGGTTTACATAAGTGGAATGCTTCTTAACTACATTGTTTTTTTTTTAATCGGTAAGAAAAAGATTTGAATACTGTAGTTAAAATTTATATTTGTATGGTATAATGTCTGGTGTGGTATTGCATTAATGTTATCGTCTTGAGCAACGTCAAGCTCAAAGAAAAGCTGGCTCTTGTGTGAAGCTCAGATATTATCGACTTGTTGGCTTCATTTGTTTGTATATACCACATTGTTGCAAATATAAATAGGAGGATGGTAAACCCAGATAAATAAATAAATAAAAGTTTCTATTGTGTAAAGGAAGAGAAAAGAAAGAATACAAGAGCATGGCTAAGATTATCAACTTGGTTTTGATGCTCTCTCTTCTCCTTGTAGCTGCTTCGGAAGCCCAATTTCTTGGTAAATATAAATTTTTTGTTTTCGTAAAAAAAAATGTAACATAGATATGTAATATGATTATTTATGTAATTTTTAAGGTTTATATTGACCTTTTTTTTCTCTTTTTTCTTTTTTTATATTGAAATAAGCAAATGGAATTTTGAAGCCGCCGGTCACCTTGAAATGTGAATCAGTTTACGGTGTGAAAAGTGGAGACACCTGTTTCACGATTGCACAGACTTTCAGCTTGCCAACTGAGTTCTTCGATTCAATCAATCCCAATCTGAATTGCACAGCTCTCTTTGTAGGCCAATGGGTTTGTCTTAACGGCACACTTAGTTAATTAAACTGCATCTGCAGACTGCATGCAATGCATGATGAATAAGGAGATCACAAAATGTATTTGATCACCATGTATTTGTGGATTGCCTTTTTGGCCCAATGTCTTAAGGGTCAGATTGGGCCAGTTGTGTTTAATCTTTATGCAATTTCAAATGGGAACTCAAAAACTTATCCAACAACAAAATCCATTGAGAATTTCCTTCAAGCACAAAAGTGCTTTTGCTTGGTATAAAAGTAGTTTGATAGCTTTTTAAACAGTTGGGAATCACGCAAAAAGACACTTGCATCACGCAGCAGCTTGTATGTCAAGACCCAAAAGTGCTTAATTGAATGCATTGTTGATATGAAGAGAGACTAAAAAGAGATGCAAAAGAACCAAAATTTAAAGCTAAGCATATGATACCCAACTTGTTTTTTAGAAAAAGAAATGAAACAAGTCATCCAAATCTATCCAAAAACATATCCATTAGCATTTAGGAGAGCCCAAAAAGCGTTCCTATATATATATATATATATATATATATATATATATTTAAAGTCTGGTCATGCCATTTGATACTTGTTCTTTTTCTTTTTCATTTCATAGGAAGGCCGTGGCCAAATTGACAAACAACCTCCCTCACACCTCCCTTTTGCTACAAGGATTTATTTGGCATGTGACTTGTAATTCGTACGGCATTATTTGTTGCCTTCACATTCAAGCTTTCAAAATACCATGCCTTGTTGCAATCTCATTATTACATTGTAGAAAAAGAAGAAAAAAAATGGTACCCTAAAAAGCATGTGAAATTTGATTCCCCCACCACTTTGCAATAAAGCTGTAATATGAATGATGGCAATCTTGATTTGGTGGTTACGTGCAGTTTCCTTCCACCCGAGAAAGTTCCCTCTAGTTTTCCACACAAATCATTGTTTAATCCAATGTGCCCCATTATCTATTTGATCACATCAATGGCTCACAATCATCCACGAAATTCTGTGGATAATATACCTTATCAATTATGTCATCAGAGCTATTATTTATCTGTTATAATTTTCATATTTTGTTTTGTTAGAAAGATCACTTTATTATATACCACATCGTTTATCTGCTCGTTATTAAACGTAAAATTTAATTGTATTGATAGATTCTTTTAGAAATATAGTACAATAACGTGCTCTCTATAGTTGTATTTAAATGAAACTTTCAAGCCTATCAATTATAAGGTTGCTTAGAAGGTTGTAAAGGTTATAGCTAACTCATGTACGAATTCATTTTATGTAGACAGAACTATATATGATAAAGGTCTCACTAAAAAATGGCCCTAAACCAAGCTGGACGTTACCATACCTGCAACTACTAACTATACCTAAATTGAAATGCCTTTTGATTGAGCCAATCTTAGTAGCTCCACCAATAATTGCATGGTACTCGTCAAGAAATTTTAATTTCAACTTTTTGATCCTTACTTGGTGGACAATTATAGACTGTCAGCTTTACTCTGTTTTGCCTGTTTTGTCATTCGATTTTTTAAATTTTCCATTTGCTGGACAAGTCTGAGTGGCTTATATTGCACAAGTTTCGACCCAACCAATGCAGTGGAAAAGTAGAACCAGAATAGTGCTTTTGTTAAAAGTCGAAAACACAATCCTAGCTGTGGCCCAACCCACATAAGTCAGCACCTCCCCAATATACGCAGAAAAACTTAGCAACAGAATAATACTGTCTTACTATTCTCAATTAATAATATTTATAATATATGAAAAAATTATCTTATGTCTCCATTGCATGTAAGTGCTTCTCTTTAGTTGATTCAAAGATGCTTATAAATAATGGACACAAATTTATAGCAAAGATGAAAATTTGACATAAACGCTTGCACAACCATTTTTTTTCTATATATAACCTTGGCGTTGGAAACAATAATAATATTCACTGCTACCAAAAATAAAACTAAAATAAAAAGTAAATGAGGAGATGGGCATCACATAATAACCCATGACCAATTACACATTTTTGACAGTTTGACCAGCCTTGCCCATCTCATAACCTCCATTGGGGTGATCTTCTTCCTCACTGACGAACCTCTTCCAATACCAGTGTGTCCTCCATACTCTGCCCATCTCCTCAATTGGAATGCCCTTTGTCTCCGGCAAGAAGTAGTAAATGAAAATGGACATCACGAACACAAAGAACGCAAAGAAGAGGAATAGCCCAAATTTCAAATGGCAGAGCATCGTCAAGAAGATTTGAGCCACGAGGAAAGTGAAGATCATGTTCACTGAAACGTTGACGCTCTGAGCAGCTGATCGGATTTCCAGTGGGAAGATTTCACTGGGGACGAGCCAACCCAGTGGACCCCATGACCATGCGAAACCTGCAACATATGTGCAGATGAAAATCACCACCACAATTGCATACCACTTTGGCAATTCTCCAGGGGTCCCATCCACCCCAAATTTTGCACCAATACAAGCTGTCACAACTGCCTGCAATTTGAAGATGAACAAAAACCCAATTGATTAGAATCCAAAAACCAAAAAACCCAATTGTCAAATTACAAAAAGATTTGAACTTTTTATGTTTTTTGATAAAGGGTACCTGACAAATAAGCATTTGAGCTCCACCCTCAAGGAAAAGAAACCTTCTTCCCCACTTGTCAACGCCGTAGATTGAAACCATAGTTGCAAGAACATTGACACTGCCAGTGATCACAGCTGACATGAGAGAAGCATCGCTTCCAAACCCAATTGTGTTGAACAAAACAGGGGCGTAGAACATGATCACATTGATCCCGGTCAGCTGCTGGAAGAAGGGGATGAGGATGGCCATGCTGAGGTGAGGCCTGTACTTCCTCTTCAACAGGTTCCTCCATGGATCCTCAATCTGCTTCGACGCTTCACTAGCAGCAACAAGGTCACTGAACTCCTCACTGACATCGTCCACGCCGCGAATGCGCTGAAGTTTGGCCTTGGCTTCATCGTGTTGGCCGCGCTCAATCATGGAGTTGGGTGTGTCTGGTAGGACAAGGGAGCCAATTGTGATTATAAGAGCTGGCACCATAGCGCCACCCAAGCTCAATCTCCATCCCCAGCCACCGTCGATTTTGGAGAAGAAGTAGTTCAGCACATTGGCCACAAGGATACCAATTGTGATCGATAGCTGGAAGCCAATGTTGAGAGCTCCTCTGAATCTGTAGGGTGCCATCTCAGAGAGGTAGAGTGGCACAGACTGTAATTACAAAACAGACATGACAACAATAGAATAAATTAATTTATCAATGATTATCCCCTGTTTAGATTAAACTTTTACGTTTGATTAATGGTAATATATGAACAAATTGATCAAAGTGATCAAAACGGTCACGGTCCAGGACCACATGGATGGTTTGACAAGTTGTCATGTTTGTTGGAAGTAAACATTTCAATGATGTCATGAATTTAATTTTTTATAAGGGATTCAAAGAAAATGACATTTGTATTAAATTAAGTCAAAAACCGCTATCAGATTGCAATTTTTAATTTTCTATTCAACCCCTCTTGCATCGAAGAGTAAACGCAGGCCTTCAAAAGGGTGCAAAGTGAAGTCACGCCCAAAGAAAAAACAGAGCATGCGTTGGAACTTGGTGAAAAGTGATTGCTAAGGACAAAAGTTTCAGACTTTGAGTTTTTCCAATTTAATTTTTCATACCCCTTGTTTGGTTGCTGAGTAAACTGAAAAAATTAGCATCTTTCTTCCCTGCATTTTCTTGGGAACCAAACAGTGTATTGCTAGAAATTATTAGACCCCCGTGAAGAACCCAGAAAGCAGAGAAAGAAACAACACGCACATACAAAAAGGGTTGAAATTTCATATCCAGTTTTGTCATGTTCCAAGTTTGTCTGAGTTATATAAGTTTAAAGCCCGTTTCAAGTCAGATCTGAAGAAATACAGAGAGACATGGTAAAACGACAAACCCAGAAAACAACCCAAGCCAAATCATAAATAAAACTCAGACATAAAAAACAGGAAGGAATAAAATCATTGGGCTTCGTTTTTTTAGTTTTTTTGGACAGCACATTCCTTGTTTTTTACGGACAACTTGCATTGAACAAAAACTAAAACACAAACAAAATATCATGATTCATGTGCAAGATATCAAGATTTCTTGAACCCAAAAAAAAAAAAAACACAAGGAACCAAACAGAGAGATCAGAAAGGAAAATCTGTAGGGCATACCTGATTGGAGAAGCCGATACCGAAACCGAGCAACATACGGCCTAGAATCAACATCCAGACAGCTTTGGCTGCTCCATTGATGATGGCGCCGGCCATGAACAGCAGACCTCCAAACAACATGGACAGTTTTCGACCAAATTTACGTGTGACGGTGGCTGCTATAATTGAAGCTATCAGAGCAGCCAAATACAGAGATGATGTGAACATGGTCAGTGTTTGACTATCATATTGACAGTACTGGTTGGTGGTCTTGTCTTCTTCCTTTTTCCGGTACACAGCCGGGAAAAACTTCTTCAAGAATGAGTCCATGGACGTTACACCACCTAATCATAATTCAAAAAAGAAACTTTCAAAATTGTAATTCATCATAAATAAATAAAAAGGTACGTTAGTGATCAAAGTGTGATCTGGGAAATGAAAAGAAAATTACCAGAAATTCCGATATCGTAGCCAAAAATGAGACCCCCCATGGCTGCAACAATACATGTTGCTAAAACATAAGGAGTGAGGTTTCCAACATACTCCTTGTTGTTCCCACTAGTGGGAATACCAACAGCAGGCATTGTTGGTCTTTTTGGGAAATTCAGCTGCTAAGCAGACTGATCAAAAAGAGGAGGCAAAAGGGTTTGGATTTGGAACAGAGAGAAGGGATATTAGGAGAAGTGGAGAGAAAGTGAGAGAGCAGATAGACCAAGAGGAACAAGATAGAGCTTTTGGGCACAGGCTTAGCAGGTGTATATATAGAACAAAATATTCAACTTGCTTAAATTCCAGAGAACCATTTAGCTGTCAAGAAAACAATAAATAAAAAGTTTATCTTAATTATCATTCAAATTATTATTTTAATTTTCATACACGCTACATAACTGTTTGTGGATAAGATTGGCTACTGTATTGGAGTAGCATGTAAACAAGTTAAGTAATGCTACCATATATGGAAACGGTAGATCCACCCTTTCATATCGACCGTTTCATTGATTCCCTCTCTCGGTTTTTTACCTCACAATAAAACGGAAATAGAGAAGTATTTTTCGTATACTCACATCACAGGGAGGGAGGGAAGGGCCAGGGCATTCAACATGGGAACATGGGACATCACCATTTAATGTTTTTACCGTTTGGGCAGCAAACTTGAACCTGAAAAGAAAATAGTAGTAATGCTTGGAGGATAAGGGTCGGTGACACCATGAGACTTTTGTCAATTTACACGTCAGATATTACTCAGCAAGATTTGGGTAATTTGTTGAGCTGTCAAAGGATTTAGTTTGTTTACTTTGCTTGTTCAGTGTTCACCAGAATTTGGGTTGCGTGGTTGGCGATTTTGGATAATGTTGGATATACTTGATGGTTCATTTTCATGCGTAGCATACTTGGGACTGGATTGGATTGGATTAGTAGGACAACATCTTTTTGGTACGTCGATTTATACCCCCATTAATCATGGGATTGTAATAAAAGAAGGAGAATACATACGTGACTTAAAAGGCCTTTTTTTTTACAAAGACAGAAAAGCAGTCGGTGAGCATACACACGAGAAGAATACGACTTCCGAATCCGGGGTGGTAGTATTGTAATTAAGAGCAGAGGTCGGGGTATTTGAGGCTGACGCTAAGATGACGTGGGTTTGGGTTACGACAGGCATGGACCGATCCATGGGTGGTCTGTTCCTCAACTCGCGGAAAATACAGCGAAGACTGGAAAATGATTTTCAGCAGCAGGAGCAGTTCTGTACTCACTTTATTTTTGCTTTTTTCTTTTTTGCTTTTTTATTTTATTTTATTTTAAATTTAATGTTTTATGCAAATGATTCTTTGAACCTACCTTTCTCTGGTGAGTTGGTACTTTGAAGGGCTGTTATTATGAGGCAACGGTGCAATTTTTTGCTTGCTGTTTGAGCAATCTCTCAGTTATGTTTTGGAAAGAGGTAATGAAAATCATGAATTTTATTTGGGGCATAGTATTTTAGATATATAATTTTCTATACAAACTCGCTGTGATTTGGTGGTTAAGGATAAGGATGAGACTACACGTAAATTCAGATATTCTAAATTCAAGACTTTCGTTTTTGGCTTCTTTCAGACTATAGATAACCAACCATGCGAGTGTGATTACCCAAACAATTTAGTGTCGTGGTTATATTCATTCCATATAATGTGGAAAGAAATATATATATATATATATATGAGGCATGATATGGAAATTTGGCTTTAATTTCAAAACATTGCATTTCCATCACAAGACTAAAATGTTTCCAATTTATTTCAATACGCGTTTTACAACATTTATGGAAACTAGTCCTACCTTAGATTAGCTTTGCTAGGTTATCCACATGATGTTTAATTTTGACATTAGTGGCATAACACAAGATGATTCATATATGACAAGTGACATCTACATGAGAACATATGGCATCACCCTCAAATATATAATCAAATCAGACTTAGAATAGACTAGAAGAGAAAGAAGAAAAAAAAACATGTCGGCTAATTGTGGGTTTTTGAATGAGATGCATCAGTTATTGTTTTAATTCATTAAGCTATATTACAATATGAATAAGAAATATGACTTCTTTTTATATAAAAAAACTCAAATAAAGGAAAAGTGACTGAAAATTAAAAGGAGAAAGAAAACTCTTTTACGTATTCTCTGGGCCCCTAAATCTTCTTCCAAATCAACTTCTTGATTTCTTATATGGCCTCTTTTCACTTTTTCTATTTAGAGGTTAGTTCGCTTTCAGTTTCATATACTTTTCTGTCAGATTTGTTTCATTTCGTACAAGTGATTAATTGTGTGATTGACCACATCTATACTGAGAAAAATAGAATGCTTAACTGTTTAGCGAGTGGTAGTTATAATTTTGATTTAAGGTTCTTTGTGGTTGATGATATTCCTAATTAGGTTGAGGTTATTTTTGATGATGATATATTAAGAGTTCCTAAAACTCGTAGCGTCTTTATTATTTAAAGTTTTTTTTGTATGTTTAGGAGTTAATCCCTCATTTCAATATAAATAAATAAATAAATAAATAAAAACCTCCACTCTAATTGCTTATGAAAAATCCCATAAATTCACAGATAGCCACTCCTCCCACTACCCAGAAGCAAGTGTTCCCACTTGGACTGTTGGACAGATTATATTATATTTAATTATAATTGTACCTACCGTTGTAAAGTTTAGAAGCCTAAAAGAAAAAATAAAATCCTTTTGCGTTTCAATTTTCAAACATTGCTGGCTTGACTTTGACCCATACAAAAACAAAGTCTAAGCAACGGATGTGGGAACCACTGCGGTTTAAAATTTGCTATCGTGGCCGTCTAGTCATATTTCGTCATGAGTGACAGTGGCTTCATGCTCCCTCGCTCTCCAACTTCACTCACACGTACCATGACTGCATTCACACGTGAATGAAAATCTTGCATAGAGTGATAATCCGTTTTCATTGCATCCGGATTATAATATGAACGAACAATATGATCGATAATAAATAAATACGATATGACTGTCACACATAAAAATTATATTTTGTATTCATCACTTAAATAAAAACAACAGAGTCATAGGACGATTTTAACTTTTACGGGAAATGAAAGACTCACTTCATATAATCAATAGCTTATGTAATCTACACAAAATAAGTTGATCAATTTTATAAAATTAATTAATCTGATTTCGAATTTATTCTGTTAGTAATCGTATCTACAGGCCGGCATAAGGGCCCTCTAGATTGTGACTCTGTCTAATTGTCTCTTATTTCAACCTTTTCTTTTAATGTTTATTCTCTTCTTCCTTCTTTTCCTCTTTATACTAATATTGTAGTATGTCATACTGTTAAAAAAATGCATAAAAGTACGTTCATAGTTTTGTCGTTGATCTTACATTTATGTTTAAAAATAATAATACGATAATTTTCATTTTACTATGTTAAAGCTTACTAAGTTTTAGCCTTTTGTCTCATTTTTATATCGTGACTCTTATGTTAAGAACAAAATGAACACTAAAAAGATCAACAATGAATCATAACTCGTCATTGCCACTCATCTCATATTATTTGAGTAGAAATCCATAAATAATGCTAATTATTTATCTTTCGTAAAGTTTGCATATTGAATCTCAAACAATTTGCATATTGAATCTCAAACAATAAAACATTCATTTGAAAATATGAAAGAACGTGTAAAATTTTTGTTCACATTGCTTAAAGTATGGATAAGATGCTCCAATGGTAATCATAATATTAAGTGAATCTGCCCCATATTGTTCTTCAACATGCGGTGATTTGGATAGAGATTAACATATTAATCATCAATGAGTAGAAAGCAAAGCAAAGCAAACACACATATTCATTCCCATTTAGTCATCATTGGTCATAATTAAGGGTTAATTAAGGATTAATCTAGCCAGCTATTGCTATTTAGCAAGCTAGCGTTCCCATATGATTCACATAGCAACTTGAGTAATGAATGGAACAAGTCAACCTGGATAAGCCTAAAGCCTCCTTCTCCAATTCTCCATGCATTCTTCTATCTCCCAATTATCTGCTATTTTTTTCTATATTATAAAAAAGATAAGGTAGAGATATGTGGAGCGCTTCCAAGTCAACTTCCAGATATACAACAAGAAGAAGAAAAAATAATAACTTAAAAGTCAACCAACATGGCATGAAATATTGATATTGAGTGGATCGTTCCCATTTATTTAATTTGGTCGTAGTTAGCTGAAAGTATGGCTGATCCTAGGACGTAGAACATGGATCCAACAGACCAAAAGTTTGAAACTATGACAACTTGACAAGGTGATGATCATATGGTTGGTTATTCCCATGGGTATACGCTAGCTAGCTTATTGTTGGTTCGTGAATCCGTTGACTAATATTAGCTTCAACATTCCTACGTTATTTTATTTATTTATTTATTGAGTACAAGTGATAATCTAAATTATATGTTCATACATTCATACGTAATTAATAATTTTAATTATTAGGTTTTGAAGACTTTAATTATTAAGTTCATAGGATTTGTCGTTTTAGTACTTGTGGAGGGGAGGAGAGGAAGAAGGGGTACGTGAAGTCCAATGTGTGCAAGTTGCCCAATTTGCTGTTGTGTGTATATATTCTTCAACCAGCAAGCATCAATCAGCCGGCATCGATCTCATCATCATCATCTTCTTGGTGTTGTAGTTTTGTGATTTGTGACTAATTACCAACTTGTTCATATAACAACAAGACAGAAGAACGTGCATGCTAGTGCCGTTAAACTCTCCTCCTTATGAACTTAATTATTATTATAGATACTAATGATAGTTAAAATAATGCATGCCTTTGAAGTTTCATTGATTGGTTAAGATGAAGTCGTGCAGAATATCTTAGTGAAATAATTAGGAATCTAGTACGTACCCAACGAAATTTAAGGCCAACTCTAATTAGTTGGGACCATTATTTCTATTTCTATATATGAATTCAGCTTGCTTTTTGCAGGTAAGTCCAGAATATTAATCCGCAGAAATGGTTCTCCATGCCATTGACTTGACTCAGCCAGCCTGCGCTAGAATAATTCAAATTTTGTTGCACCCGAAGCCAAAGCCACCAAGACCAAGTTGATGCTTTCCCCTTTTTGACTGGGAGGACGCCAAGTAGCAGAGACTTATTATTAATTAGCAAGCAGCAAAGACGCATACAAGACTAAAGTTGAAGAACATGATAAGATAGTTAACATCGATGGTTTCCATTTTCCAACAACATGAAGAAGGAAACTTCAATATTCTTTCCTTTGTGCAATTTGGTCTATCTTATAATAATATCTCATTAGTATCTACCAATTCCAAACCAGATATTTCCTTTTACTTCAAAATTATTGGGTTTTGAGACATCGAAACCCATTAAGCTCAACCCCTGCAAGAATTGAAGATGATCCGATTTTAAGGCCCATATAGAGGCTACAAGCTCTCGGTTTCTCTTTTTTTAGTACCTAAACTCAAACACACAATCAATAACATAAACACACAATCAATACCCAACCTGTCAAGAATCAGAAGAAACTTTCATGGTCTACTACTTGTCCAAGTCCAGGTACCCTACATTGTTTCCTAATGAGCAACTTGAGCATGGAAGCCAACCCCCTTTCTGTCTAACTAATGTAGGAGGACACTGCTTACAAATTAGCAGGAGGGCACTGCTTACAAATTAGCAGGAGGGCACTGCTTACAAATCTTGATTTTATAATACACTTCAAAAAAAGAAGGAAAAAAGATGCATGAAATGTTATTTACAGTTCTGTTTCTGCATGATGCTGAAAGGAAGGTCTTCACGAGAGACTGTCATGTGAAAAAACAAGCAAATACAGTAAGGAGACTTCGTTTTCCCTTCACAAAGGTTAGATGAAGTAGACCATGGCTGCCTCTACTCACATGCCCATCCATGGTTTTCCCATGTGCTCCTTCCTAATAATACACCAACAAAATATTATATATATAATCTGACTTAAATAAATGCAACTGCATTCTCTCCTATCATTCATTCCTTGTAGTGGCAGCAATGCCAGAGTATCTTAATAACAGAGAGCTGTTGTGAGACTGCCATTGTGAAAGAAGATCTAACAAAACTGAAATGGAATTCCAACTTGAGCAGAGCACATATACAATTTATAAACAAAAATGCAAACAAAAATTAAATCAATACAGACCAGACCGAAGCTACATTAGTTCAAGAATGCCAGATTCCACTCAACATACTGCGGAATCTGTTTGTTGACAACTTCTTCACAAGTCTCTTGGCATCTGAAACTTCTGCTTCTGCAAGTTCCTCAATGTTTTTCAAATAACCCGAATGCACAATCTTCCTCCTCCCGCTGTTGCTACTTGTCAATGACATTAATATGGAGAACAAGAACTTCTTGTTACCTGAGTTTCCTTGCTTCGGGTCAAACCGCTGCAAAAGGAGGCCCATGCTACGATCATCCTGCACGAATCGTTTTCGATTTTTCGGGATGGAGACCATGTTCGACAGTGCCTCAGCCGCCATTTCTCGAACCTCAAATGACTTTGAATCAAGAAACTTAACCAGCTCTGTCATAAAATTTGCACCCCCCAGTGCTTTCTTGGCTTCCTCTGATTTTGCACACATTCTAATTGCAACTTTTAACGCCAGTTCTTGAATTGAAGCCTCTCCATTTCGAAGAAAGGACATAAGTTGCTCCACAAAGCCATACCTGATCAAAACACTAACACAACTTGTGCTACAGAAACACAAATTTTCTACTGCCCTTAATGCTATCTCCCTCACTTTACAAGAACAAGCTGATCTGTATTCCAAGACACGAACCAGCGCTCGAATTCCACCCTCTTTGATTACCATGCTACGAACTGCTTCATCACCAGACGCTATATTTTGCAGAAATTCAATCGAATTTATCTGCAAAACTTCATCTTTCGACCGTGTAAGCCCAATAAACGTTGAAATTACACCTTCTTCAACCATGAATCTCTTTATTTCTTCGATCCCAACAAGATTTTTGAGTGCCCCACAAGCAGGACCAACCAACTCCGCTCTCACACCACCACCTTCACAACCGGAACATAATTTAAGCAGAGCTGTGACACCGCCGTGAGCTGAAATCGACCACCCGTTATCGGAATTCTCAGTCAATCTCTGCAAGCTCTTTGCAGCCCCTTCTTTCCCAACCTCGCTCCCACACTCCAACACCCGAATCAATGGCGCTATGATCCCAGCTCCGATGAGAACAACCTTATATGAACCAAACCCAGAAATTACAGAAACAACCTTTGCAGACCATTCTTGGATTTCAGCCTCATGCGAATCAAGAAGGTTGATCAACACGTTCACAATGTCACCCTGTTCCACGACGACTTTCACGTACCTGTCGTCTTCCACCACAGCCTCATACATATTAACCAGAGCCTGTCGTTTCATTTCTGCGCCCCCAATCTTCATTCTTGTCATCAAGTCTCTCACATAGAACCTCATGTCGTCTCTGCAAGCTCCGTTTCCAGGCCTCGAAACGACGATCGCAAACCTTTGAGTCAAAACGCCGGCGTTGTAAATCTCCGAGAGGTTTCTTGCATGAAGATCGAGTTTTGCAGAGAGCATATCCAAGTCGCTCTGCATCAGAAGCTTCCCGCTGTAAGAAAGATCGACGCAGCGCCGAGCAAGACCGTGGCACTCGTTGACTGTGCCCGATATGTTCGACACTAGGCCTAAAAGAACTGGATTTTCATCTGTTTCGCAGTTTTGTACGGCCGCTAGGCCAGAGTTCAAATCTTCGAGCTTGGTCCTTATTGTATTCCATTTCGCTGCGAAGATTTTGATGGAAAAAGAGAGTGAGATCAAAGATGATATGGACTCAACGGCTCGTCGGAGACTTGATGCTCCGGCGGAAGATTCCGGCAAGTCCGGGCTTTGCTCTGTTTCTTTGGGTCCCTTCTCTTCTTCCCGCATTTTTGTGGTTCTCATTGGTTTTTGGAGTCAACTCATTTTGTAACAGCAAAGTGGGTTAGATTCCGGCGAGATGGGTTCGAAGATTCTGGCCAATTTGATCGGAAATTCGGAACAGAATGGAATCTAAGCGACAATCTTATCGTGAACAAAGAGAGAGGCTCTGACTTTCCATCTCTTATCTCTCTCTGGTCTGGCAGCTGATCCACTGAATTGGATTTTAATGTGAATTTACAGGGCTGGCCTTTTAGGGTGGCGTGTGGTAGCGACGGATGAGTAGGGAATTAAAGAGGGGTATTTTTGTCATTAAACTGGGGATCTGAATCTGTTGGAAGTTGGAGCTTATTTATAGGAGGAGGTGGAAGTTTTTTGTATCTCTCTTCTAATCTTTGATTATCTCTTCTAAATTATAATCTAATCATTGTAATTTGTATGTGAATGGTTCCTTTGCTATAAGCTGTACAATTTAAACATGCTTTTAATAAGATAATTTTATTCACTATTGGTGGTCAAAACTTTAAAGCAATGCTTACATTATGTGTGCATTCTTTTATTATTATTTTACAAACTTTATAGTGAAAGCATTTCAACTTCGATAGTTGTAAGATGTAACAAATTAACCATCATAATTCCCAACACTCAATTATCAAGGTTTTATTTTTATTTTTATTTTTGCTTTTTCCTTCAAAGTTCAATGGTAGATCACTTATTCTCATTGGTTTATGATTCTCATCATTCTTCTTTGCCATTTCCCTTCCTTTACTATGGCCAACATGAAGGGAAAAAAAAAAAAAAAAACTCTCTTTTTTTATTTTTGTTTTCTTTAATACAAGGACACCGTCAGACATATATGTAAAAATAATTTATTAAAAAAATAAAAATAAAAAATCGCACATCTCAAACTGTGATTGACAGGAAAGTAGTCATTACTTCTAAGGAAAGAGGCAAATATTTTTCTTAATATAATATTTTGAAGGTGTATTATATGTGACGCAAGCATGACCTATGCAAAGACAAAGGAGAATAAAAGGCCACATTGTAAATGGCTATAAGATGTGAAGGGCCAAGACTTTGACATAATTTGGCATCAAAGCTTTACCCAAAAATCATCTTTATACGGAGAAGAAAGTGAAGGTTTGCGTTCAGTTCACGAGTAGAAAAAGAAGGTTTCCTTCTTTTGCTAAGAAATTTCCATGCTTGGACCTTTATGAACTTCTAACTTAACTTTAGTTCACAAAAAAATAAAAACTTCTAACTTAACTTTAGTTCACAAAAAAATAAAAAAGAACTTCAATCTTTTAACTTTATATGAACTTGCAAAGAACCCATTAATGTAGTGGTTTAGAGTATTTATTCATTCAGGCAAGGTTCTGGGTTCTGAGTTTAGTATACTATCGCTTCTTTCAATGGAAATGTCCTAAAATAAAAAATAAAAAAACTTTATATAAACTTTTTAAGTGTTAGTTAATTAAATAGGAGCCGCTAAAAAAATTATTAATTATAACCACTGTTAGCAAAAGCAAGAGACAAAGCTTTGATATTAATAGCTAGTGAGAAAATTAACTGGACTGGTTAGTTATGGACCGCCCTTAAAATAGTGACACTATTTGGATTAGGTGAAAAGGCAAAAGTAAAGGGTAGCTTTCAATGACCTTGGCATGGAGATGACACAGCCTCCACCCCACCATGTGAAGGCCTTTGTTGGATGCCTTGAGCCATCAGTCTTCTTTAGATCAAATTGGAAGTGGAGGTGGAACTTAATCTCTATAAAAGTTGAACCAAAGCTGTTTCTATAACACTTTTTGAACTCTGAATAATGAGAGAGGAGCTTTAAAAAAAAGCCAAAAGCTGCTTTTGTTTGAAGGAAAAAAATGTGAAAAGCAAGCGTGAAAGGCATTGAGCATCCTTTGCTTGCATAGTAAATTACAAGATAAGATTTGGAAGCATTGCACAGATTAAAACCCTAGAAGATGACAAAATGGGGATTCCAAAATAAAAATCAATGACCCATGATGTGATTAGATGTCTAAATCGCTGTCTCATAACATGACAAAGACACTTGTTAGGTATTCTGCTGTTCACGGATTATCTTCATGTTATTTTGTCATGATAGTGAGTATGATTTGCAACAATTTGGTTTAGTTAATTGTGTTAAGCTCTTTTTTGGGTCAATTATCTGTTCAACTTTTTATAAATATTTGTAATTCGTTGGCCACCATGCTTTCCCTCCCCCAGCCACTCACTCCGTCAGATAAATGAGCAACAATCAATAGCAGAGATTTTGGCCCTTGAGCATAATTGAATCTGCACATGGTCTCAACCCAGTGTTAGGGTTTGGGTTGGGACCCTATATCTTACATGTAGAGCCACAGATGTTGCATAAAAGCTCCTAATTTTAAACGATATCTGCTGTCAAATAGAATCACGTGTTTAATACGCGACTCACTTTTGAACGTTTCTTAGTAATTTCACGTCATGTTCTTATATATATTCTTAAAAGTAAATCAGTGCCAAACACTGTTATGTGCTATATATGTTGGGTGTTTAATGCTTCACGAAGTGTTAGGTAGAAATGGCACTTGGATGCACAGGCACGAAAGTGATTGCTTGGGACACTTTGAGTACGGAACAAGTGAAATTCGATACAGCTAGTAGCACAGTTATGATATATACCTTAGCTTTGAAGAGAAAAGTACATATAACAATATTTTGCTGCTGCCCATGTTGATCAGATCTACTCCAATGCAAAATTGCAAATGCAATGCTGGTCAAGTAGCTAGCTATCTAGGTGACTCATAATCAAAAATCAAAATAAAGCAAAAGACCTTGCTTCATAAAGTTATACAAATTTGGTGTTTGCCAATCCCCTGGATGCGTTTCACAATTCAAACTATTTGGCAATCGAAAGGGTCTAAACTCTGCTTCTTTTTTTTAGTTCTGTCACTTGTTGGTAAACATCAAACAGCTGCTTAATTATGCTCAACTCTTCTTAACCCCAAGATTCTAGCCAGTGTCTTTTTTTGCTTCTAAGCATCCATCCCAAATTTCCTACTTAATTACAGGGTTTTGAATGAAAATTAAATCGAGCACCGACAACGAGTACGTTTATGTGAGAGACTGGTGACTTGTGGACTGTGCTCAAGCCTTCAAACATGTAGGTGTTGGGTGTTCATCACCTCTTTCACGATCTTGACAAATAGCCATGATAACAAACGTGTAGACTACAACGTTGTCATTTACAACTTACATTCCAAGAAAATGACGTGCGACTTAGAAATCGTGCATGGGACCAGCATCTGCTAAAAGACTTGTATGGTTATTATTTGCTTAAGATTTGAATTGGACAGCTTACCACAACTTACTTAATTACACTAGAGTTATAATTAAAAAGAGATACGTAAACCATATATAAGATTGTCTCTCTACACCCTTCACACCCTTCACACCATTACTAATGTCACATTTAAAATTATTTTTTTACAGAAGCAACAATCCACATGAACTTTGCAAGTATAATTTCCAAGACATGATCTCAAGAATGGACCTCTTACCAAACTATTCCATCTAAAAGTTATTTTGTAACTTTTCTGATGAATAGACATCAATATAAAATCTAAGTATGGTACTATTAATTATTAAAGAATCTGATTTTCTCCCAACTTTCAAATCAAACACTGAATAATTATAAAAGCGTTTGATGATATTTTAGTTGGTGTTGTAGTTGTTAAGGTAAATAATCTCACATTTGAAATATTTAGGATTGGATCTTCATCTGTTATATGTTTATTTAATATGATGACAGATTTCAGTTTAGCCATTTGTCTCTCTTTCTTTAGCTTCAAACCCAAATGGTGTTGCTTATTCAAGCATTTGAGATTCATTCCACTCAAACTATTTGTTGATGAATTTTGAGCCTGACACTTGTCTAGAAAATTTTAATTGTCTATTCAGTAAAGTGCATGCATGCCCTTCAATCCCCCAAAAAACACAGATGGCTCATTGATGCAGGCAGATGACCTGAATGAGAAGCAATTTTCTGTTTTATTGATCACTTTTTCTGGTTCTTTTCTCATGAACCTAACTCTGTCAGAAGCTAAAAGGTCTTCGCATCAACAAAGAGAAGAAAAGTAAACAGAAGTACAAGCAAACAGATAACTCATTAACAACCTCACAACATAGTCCATGACACTAACGGGAAGTGTATTCGTTATGCAACCACATACGTCCTGCATCTCCAAGATAATGTGGACCCCAAACTAAAAATGCCCTTTGCTACCGCAGATTCTGAGCCATTGATCAAACCAGATGCAAGAACAAGTGCACAAGCAATGCATCTTTCATGTCCCCATCTTACATGACCAATCAGCTTGTCTGTTTCCTGACCACCAGGCTTTATTCCATTGCATTAATTCTTTGCGAATGATCGCAAAGCCTGGACTTGTGTAGAAACTCAAGTTCCCATTTCCATATAGCCCGGTTGCCTATGCCTTCAATCTAGACTGCTTCATCTGCTTTTAATTCTTTCACCAATCTCAACATCAGCAACTCAAAGGCAGGTTTTCTGCAGCCATGTTAGAAGGCAAAGCCGTCGTTAACGAGACTGACATGCTTCAAACAATGCAGCAAGACGCGCTCCATTTAGCTGCAAAGGCTCTCGATATATTTGATATCACTGAACCTACCGAAATCGCCCAATTCATAAAGAAGGTCAGCTCCTCTTTCCAGTATTATCCTCAGCACTGAATCATCACTAAATCATTTGAAATTCATGTGTCTTTTTCTGTGCTTGTTTCCATGCAGGAATTCGATGAGTCATACGGGACTGGGTGGCAGTGCATAGTAGGAACAGATTTTGGTTCGTTTGTGACACACAGCCAAGGCTGCTTCATCCATTTCTTGATTGGTAGCCTTGCTTTCTTGGTTTTCAGGGGTACGGCCAATCTTGCTGCTGAAGCAAATAGGATCCCGCCATTGGAAGCCGTGAAGGCATAAAGCTCTGCTTCATAAATCTTTACTGCCTTCCTGTTCTCCTTGAATTTGTATATCATAATAAATGAACAAATTCCAAGTTCAGTAATTTATCATCCTGCGTTTCCATTTATTAAGCTGAACCAAAGTAAAAATATCAAATCCAATGTCTTTAAATGTCCTCTGCAGAAACTTGAGGTTGTATGAACAATATTGGTCTTAGGTCATAGGAACTGGTGGATTGATGATAGAAAAACATGAACAGCCTGAACAAGCGCACACAGGCAGGGCTCATATAAGATACCCTAGCAGGATGTTAAAGACCATGTAACCTGATGATGGAAGGTACCTGTGTGTGTAACCACATATAAGATACGGAACTAACTCGATGAAAGTGCACAGAGTAATTGCTGACTGTGGTAAGATCCCCCGGAATGTGTGAGGGTGAGAGAGATTACCATGTATTTTGTAAGCTTCAAAGGGTGAGCACAATAGGTTTTCAACCTTCAGAAAGTGAGAACAAAAGGTGGGGCATCCCTTCTTGACCCAGCAACAGAACGGTAAACATAGACTTTATCAGCCTGATCATCATCATTCCCATCATCCTTCATTACCTCAACATTCAATCTTGGCATCTCACTTGCCAATAGCCGACATGCGTTCATTGTCACATTGCAGGCTGACATCCAAAGTGATCTCATAGATTCATACTTCTCAAAACCTGAGAGCAAAGCCGCATTCCCGAATGGGCAGTCTCTTATCTCAAGTTTCTTGAGCTTTGGACAACCATTCAGCACACACTGCATCCCCCAATCACTTTTTCCAGCGAAAGCTACTGAAAGCGTTTCCAAATTCTTAGCATATTCTCCAATGTATTCAAATGTGCGGTCGGTCAATAAACCTGAAACTGCAAGCCTTTGGAGTTTAGTGCAAGTCTTCACCACTGCACCAAAACCCTCATCCATGGGCTCATTTGATATGTGATCTGGTTGCCCTGGGTTCATTATACAGAGACGAAAGTGGGTGAAATCAGGGCAGTTTTTTACAACAGTTGCTACAGCTGCATTAGTCATCTGCCGACAAAAGTAGAGGACATAACGGAGTCTTCGGCAGCCATAAGACACAGCAACAAACCCAGATTCAGTCACCCCATGGATAATATCATCACCATAAGGATCAGAAGGGAAAACACGGAGTTCCTCGATCAAAGGACAGTTAGATCCGACAGCCTCCAACCCTTTGTCTTCCACTGTGTCCAGGACCTGTATCAAGTATTTGATACTATGAGTCAACAAGACTTCTCTTTCAACAGTTATAGATGAAGTATTTGCAGTGTTTCAGAAAAGAAAAAAAAAAGATGAGTTATTTAAACAGAGCTTAAGCTATAATGTCATTATGGCAAAGATTGAAGTGTCTTTTCTTCTCATCTACCTTAATAGATTAACTTTCTCAAATGAGGAAATTATTATGCAGAAGGAAATTTACCCAAAGTCGCCGTATACGTGGGCAATGAGCAAGAAGCTTAGCAAGTTCCCAACTTTGCAAAGCAGAATAACTCAAATTCAAGAAAGTGAGATTTGTACATGCAGGATACAGAGCTGGAAGATAAAGGGCCGTTGCTTCCCATAAACCAGAGAGCGTGTGTAAATTATTGCAATTGCTAAATGCTCTTTCAAGTTGTGAATTCTGACAGGCGGTGAGCTCTTGCATAAATGAGCCAGTGCCTAGCTCCAGAAGCTGAGGAGCATGGGTAAGAAGCCTCTGTAGCTGTTCCAAGGTTACATTTTTATTAACCTTCAACACCTTAAATGATTTGCACCTGCGTACAAGTTTCTCAAGAGCATCGAAATTGACATCGCTATTGAGGCTGGCAAAGTTTAGTATTTCCAAAGATGTGAAAGTTTCGGGGAAGCAACTTAGCCATCCGCCACTTCTATCATCAATTGCATTCTCCTGTATGTCCAGCTCAGTCAAATTCCTGAAACCAAATTAGGATGGGATATTAGTTATTTTCTTCAACAACTGAAGTTAAGCATAAAGCTTAAGTAAACTATAAGCTTAATATGGGAATTTTAATTATCAAACAGCTTTGAAAATTCATGATCACCAACAGTTGAATCAAAATCTGACAAATTTGAAAAGTAAAATACTTTATTGAGATCAAAATTCTGTATACCTGTCTTTGATTATGTGCAATTAACTACTTCTTTTTTCTCATTAATTGACCTACCTATTTTTCTTTTTTTGCCAGAACAATTGACCTACCTATCATGTGAACCAAATTTGGGCGGTGGTTATTGTAGAATATAAGTAAAATATTCTAGCCAGAAAAATGAATTGTTTCTTTTAGACTTTGGATTAACAGTTCAAACGTCGCCTCAAGAGAAAGAGGTAGAAAGAGGTAGAAAAAGAATAACAGAATCATTTCAGTTTCTGGGTTATTTCCTGGGTGCTTGGTTGTAGTTTCTGCAGCCCACGTGTAAGTGCAGAAAATTACACAATTTATTGTACGCTTTAAAAGGATATTTACCAACAAAAAAACCCCTACTTGTGAGTTTTATGGGTCAAAAAATTAAAATTTTAATAAAACCCATTATCAAGTTTTGTGCTTTCTGAAACTCAAACCACCGCAACCCAGATCTCAATTCTGGAAACCCAAAACCCAATAACAAAAATCAAAACTTCCAAAGGGGCCAAAGGGGCCAAATTGAAAGACACTTACTTGCAGTGAGTGGCAATGGCTGCGAGGCCATCTGTGCTGAACCCATCACAGCTGAGAAGCGAGAGAGCTTTGAACCCAGGAAACGAAACAGCCAAGAACTCAAGGCTCTCATCAGTCACCGTCATCCTCTTCAGCCTCAGCTCCTCCAGAAGCGGGTATTCGCTGGCAAACACCTCCAGCCAAGGCTGAACATCGCTGCCCCAGTTCGGAGGAACCAGATTGAAGTCCGAGAACCGGGGCTTCCCTTTCAGGGTCACGCTCCGGATGCTCCGAAATCGCCGGGTCACTATCTCCGGCGACGCCGAGTAGCAGTTTCCGATGAACACTTGGCGGCGGGACCACCGCTCCGCGTCGTACCAGTCCTTGCACACCAGTGAGACCGAGCTCCGGTCCTTGCGGGACTTCACCATGCCGAGGACCTGCTCCAAAACCTCGTCTGGAAAATCCGACCCGACCCGGTTCGGCTCGTCCGGGTCCGGTGAATCGGACTTGCTTCTTTTCGAACCCATGAAGCAAAACGGAGCTCGGAGCCTGGTTTAAGTAGCGTGAGCTCGAGCTGAGAAATGCTGTACGGATCCGGATATGAGATTTGAGAGAAGCAGAAACCTTTGAAGGACAGATTTAAACTTTTAATGTTTAGAGGCTGGATCTGCCATGGACACAGAGAAGGAGCATGGTCTGAGATAGCTGGATATGGAGGTTGAGCAGCTTGAGGGAGAGAGAGAAGGAGAGAGAAGGCCCAACCCAAGGCCTTGCGTAGCAAAAGCAGCAAAGAAGAGAGAAATAATTAATTGTGGGATTTAATAATTATTCATTTGTTTATTGTCTGTAACCTCTGTTAACGGACTCTAATGACCTAGGTAAGCTCGAGCTGACACAGACAGCCCAATAAGATCGTAGCCCATATTTTGTCCTCACCCAACGAACCGGGTGTGTTAGGATCACCACCAATGAAGTTGTGCCACGTAAGCAAGCTCGTAGGGTGTGGATGGAATGTCGACGAGGGTAAGCTTCAGCTAGCTAGGCTTCTGGTTGATCATTTGACTGGCAATGTTATTAGTATGAAAGACACACTAGAGTCTCACAAAGAATTTATGTTTGGTTTATTTTTATGTTTATATCATACTAATCCAGTGCATTTATCTTCAGGATCTTATGTATAGATTAAGCTTACCATTTTCTTCTTGCAACTTTACAAGCATTGCACTTTTTAGTAGGTTAGGTGGTAAATGGACTTCTTGAATGGCAACTGTCGGTGAACCCTGTACAGCGTCGAATGCTATTCTGGACATGATTTGATGTTACATATGCCGTCTGTGCATCATATATATTCGTTTCCTACTTCTTGTTGGATTTGGATATCTTTCCTATTCCTATTTGACTTCCGTCAAATAGAACACTATATGTAGAGCTTGTGGGTACGAGTCTTATTGTATATATCTCTGCAAATTGCAATCAATCTGCACATCAATGATGAGTCTTAACAATTTCGCCATGCGACCTGGGGATAGTGATGCTCGTGCTGCCAAAAGAAGAAAGAGAATATCCCAATCTCTTGATCTTGAACCACACTCCGAGCCTCACTTAAACCCCAGCATGTTGAATCTTGATCATCTCCCTGACCTTGTATTGATAGAAATCATTTGTCGACTTCCCCTTGCATCTGCGGCTCAATGCATGTGCGTGTCCAAACGTTGGTTCAGTCTAGTTTCTTCTAATCCTTATTTCGTTCGTCGTTTTCTATGTGTACAAAGTGATAACCAAAAGCCCATCCCACGCACCCTTATCTTCACGAATCCAAGGCAACCAAGGAAATTCTTTGTGACGTCCTGCTCTAATCCTCTATTTTCGTTAACACGCAACATGAATTTTAATTTCCTCCCTTGTTTTCAAGGGCCTATCAACACACCAGAGTATGAACCAATTGTGGTAGGAGCGTATAACGACATAGTTTTATGCTGCGCAACCATGTGTTTTCAACGGGATTACTACATTTGCAATCCATACATCAGGCAATGGGATGCTCTTCCTCCCGCTCCTCGATGCCACGAGGAAGTAAGAGTGGGATTCATCTGCGAACCCTACTACTACTATAATTGTAAGAAGCAGCAATGTGAGGAGGAAGACCACCGAAAAGAAGTAGTAGAAGAAGAAAGTGATGCATGTAGTAGAATCCGGCTTAATGTTGAGTACAGGTACAAGGTTGTGCGAATAATTCCTCAGTGTCCAGAGAAATCCTTCGAGTTCAACATGGAAATGTTCTCCTCTGAGACTGGTAGATGGACAGAGTCAGTTGTATCCTGCCCAAGAAGCTTTTGTTTTAATAGCTTGCATAGAAATGCAGGGGTTGCTCACAATGGAATGCTCTACTGGTGGAGCTCTAGTGATGGCTTTGTTATTGGTTTGGATCCCTACTCCAACGACAGCTCCAACTCTGCTAAATATTGTTTCCATTTCATTGATAAACCTCAAGATGAGTCGGAGTCGGAGTACGGAAGAACATTTGATTTCATGGGTGTGTCTAGTAAAGGGCGTTTGCGAATGTGCGAGTACTCCCCCGCGTTTGTTGGTGATACTGATGGTCATGTGAGTGTTTGGGAGTTGAAAGATGACCACCAGATGGACAAGGACATGGACACGGACGACGCTGCATCTGCATGCAATGACAATGGCACATGGTGTTTGGTAGGCAGAGTTACCCTGTTACATATGCTTTCGGAAACCCAGTTGTTGATAACATGGAAATTTTATAGCAAATGGCTTAAGACGGTTACGGTGCTCGCTTTCCACCCAAATGATGATGATATCTTGTTTTTAGAGTTTTATCAACACATCATCATGTGCAACATTCGCGAGGCAAGGCTAACGGAGGTTACGGACATCCCATATTATTGTGCTAAGATTCACTCTGCTAGACCAGTCTTCCCATTGGCGTTCCCATGGTGGCCGACACCAATACTTACTCGACACAAACTGGCGGCCTCCTCCTCCTCCTCCTTGAATTCCCACGTGGGCCGTGTTACCACTTATACTACTAGTACTACTAGAACCAGACGAGCCATCAAGAGAATGTTGCAAAAAAGAAAAGAAAAGCTAGCCTTGCTTGTGCGTCCTCAATCCTCCACCGAAAAACAAAGCTAGCGCACTCCGTGCATGCAAGGCAGCTAGCAACTAATTCGAAAGGATTCGAAGCTAGCTGATGAGGCAAGAGAAAAAGAGCTGCACCTTCCCTAATTTGGTCTGAATTTGATGTTGATCTTTATATTTCATTATGTAACAGTCAATATTATATACGTCCATTCGGATTACTACTAGTTAATACTTGATTGCCACTTGTAAGTTGTATGTAAATGTGTGTGTGTGTGTGTGTGTGTGTGTTCTCATCTTGATTAGATTTATGTTATGTTAGTACGTGTATAGTATACTTTTATAATTCAATATAAAAGATCAATCTGATGCGTTGTGTGTGTGAGGATGCAATGAAAACCAATTTTAATAATTCAATAACAGAGATTTGGCTAATATTAGAAACTCAAACAATAGATAAAGTGATAATTTCATGATGCTCACTCAGCATGGGAGATTCGTATCTTAGTCCACCACTCCACTCCACAGTAATTGACCAAAACAACATACGACTTTCATGTCGCACTTGGATTAGGAAGATGCCTATGTTATTTATCATAATCAATGGTGAGACTATGTATCTTAGTCCAACAACTATTTGAATGCGAAAAACATCACTTGTTCTTTCTTGTCAAAGATCTAGCTTCTGGTTGTTAAATTTTCAGATGCCTCAAATGCGGCTTGAATCCCTCCTCCTTCCTCCCAAATGAAACGCCTATCCCAGTCAGTCTGATATCAACAATGCCCTGATGCGCTAGCTGATTTGTTTAGGAAGCAAAATATTCAAACACACGAGTAAAACTGATAATCAAAATCTGTTTATGTCCGATTCAACCCAGCCAGCCACTGGGAGCTGTATGCTGCTGTTTGCTCTCATCCCAATCCCAGAGGACCAAATTGTCCAAGATGTTCCTATCTTCAAACAAGAAATCATCCACAAATTGGCACCTCAACAAGACATATCACTAACTGTTTAACTTGTCTTATCATTCTAGTATAATGGTAACTAAGATGATAATTTTCTTGCTACTTAAGTCAACTAACATTATAGAATACAGAACTAAGAAGCACTAAACTTTAAGCACTAAACTTTAAGCAATTAACTTGATGAATATTTGCTAGTAGTGCATGCACACACTTTCAATGTTAACTGTGTGTGATAAGAACCTCAGACTTGCAACATGGTATGTGTGACTAAATGAGAGGAAGAGGGACGAAGAGAGATTACCATGTATTTTGTAAGCTTCAAAGGGGTGAGCACAATAGGCTTCAATCTTCAAAACGTGAGAACAAAAGGCGGGGCATCCTTTCTTGGCCCAGCAACAGAACGGTAAACATAGACTTTGTCAGCTTGATTTTCATCATTCCCATCATCCTTCATTACCTCAACATTCAATTTTGGCCTCTCACTTGCCAATGAGCGACACGCGTTCATTGTCACATTGCAGGCTGACATCCAAACTGACCTCATAAATTCATACTTCTCTAAACCTGAGAGCAAAGCCACATCCCCGAATGGGCAGTCCCGTATCTCAAGTTTCTTGAGCTTGGGACAACCATCCAGCACACACTGCATCCCCCAATCACTTTCTCCAGCAAAGGCTATTGAAAGGTATTCCAAATTTTGGGCATGTTTCCCAATGTATTCAAATGTAAGGTCGGTCAATAAACCTGAAACTGAAAGCCTTTGTAGTTTAGAGCACGTCTTCACCACTGCCCCAAAAGCCTCATCCATAGGCTCTTTTGTTAGGTAATCTGGTTGCCTTGGGTTCATTATGCAGAGACGAAAGTGGGTGATATCAGGGCAGTTTTGTGCAACGGTTGCTATAGCAGCATTAGTCATCTGCCAACAAAAGTAGAGGACATAGCAGAGTCTTCGGCAGCCATAAGACAGAGCAACAAACCCAGATTCAGTCACCCCATCGACAATATCATCACCGTCAGGAGCAGAAGGGAAAACACGGAGTTCCTCAAGCAAAGGACAGTTAGATCCAACAGCCTCCAACCCTTTGTCTTCCACTGTGTCCAGGACCTGTATCAAAAATTTGATATCAAGAGTTAGCACCTGAGGATTTCAATAGTCAACATATCTTCTCAGTCAACAGTTGTAGATGTACTTGCAGTGTTTAGAAAAATAAATAAGCCAATCAAAGAGAGGATTAAGTTATTATTTCGTCAGTGTGGTCAAACAGTAACGATTTCAAAACCCCAATTATGTACCATGTCATTATTGTAAAGATTATAGTGTGTTTCCTTCTCATCTACCTTGATAGATTAGCATTTTCAAAATGAAGAAGCTATTATGTAGAAAAGGAAATAAATGGGAAATTTACTTACCCAAAGGCGCCGGAGGAGTGGGCAATGAGCAACAAGCTTAGCAAGGTCCCAACTTTGCAAAGTAGCATAACTCAAATTCAAGAAAGTGATATTTGTACAGAAAGGATACAGAACTGGGAGATAAAGGGCCGTTGCTTCCCATAAGCCAGAGAGGGTGTGCAAATTCTTGCAGTTGCTAAATGCTCTTTCAAGTTGTGAATGCTGAGAAGCTGTGAGCTCTTGCCAAAATGAGCCGGTGCCAAGCTCCAAAAGTTGAGGAGCTTGGATAAGAAGACTTTGTAGTTGTTCCAGGGTTACACTTTTATTAACCTTTAACACCTTGAATGATTTGCACCTACTTACAAGTCTCTCAAGAGCATCAAAATCAACTTTGCTATTGAGGCTGGCAAAGTTTAGTATTTCCAATGATGTGAAGGTTTCAGGGAAGCAACTTAACCAGTCCCCACTTTTATCATCAATGTCATTCTCCTGTATGTCGAGCTCAATCAAATTCCTGTAACCAAATGATTTTGTTCAAAAAGTTATAAATCAGGGATGAATTCTTTTCATCAACCATTACTCTCTCTGTCTCTCAGATCTCATCTCTGGAACCCAAAAACCAATCGAAAAACACTTAACAATGAAAACTCAAAAACTGGAAAAGGGTCCAAATCCAGAAAGACACTTACTTGCAGTGAGTGGCAATGGCTTCAAGGCCATCAGTGCTGAACCCGTCACAGCTGAGAAGCGAGAAAGCTTTGAAGTCGGGAAACGAAACAGCCAAAAACTCAAGGCTCTCATCAGTCACCGTCATCCTCTTCAGCCTCAGCTCCTCCAGGAGTGGGCATTCGGAGGCGAACACCTCAAGCCAAGGCTGAACATCGCCGCCCCAATTCGGAGGGACCAGATTAAAGTCCGAGAACCGCGGCCTCCCTTTCAGGGTCACGCTCCGAATGTTCGGAAACCGCCGGGTCACGATCTCAGGCGACACCGAGTAGCAGTTTCCGATGAAGACGTGGCGGCGAGACAACCGCTCCGCTTCGTACCAGTCCTTGCACACCAGCGAGACCGAGCTCCGGTCCTTGCGAAAGTTAACCAGGCCCAGGCCCAGGAGCTGCTCCAGCACCTTCTTTATTTTTGAATCCATAAAAACAGAGCTCAGTCTGAGCAGAGCAAGAGAAGAGAAGAAGAGGGCTTTGTCCTTTGTGTCTGAAAATGCGCAGAATATGGAGGTTGAGCTGGAGAAGGAGGAGAAAGAAGCAAATAGTTGGCAGCAGCAGCAGCAGCAGCAGCAGAGAAAATTAATGGTTTAGGGATCTAGTAATGGTGATTAGTTAATTAAATTATTATTTGTTTAACCAGCTAGAATGTAATCTATGGATGAACGAAAATTTTTTCCTCGAGGTGATTAGACATCACCAACGAAGTTAATTACTGTAAGAGTGTAATATTCATCTCTCTTTGTCCCCCCTAAAGCTTAGCAAGCCCATGTTCTACCAACGGTCCTCTTTTCTGAGTGTCCATATAAAATGGTGGATTCCATAAACTTGTCCATTATTTGTCGGCTCGGCAACGTGGGGATTTGCACGTGGCAGCTGCTGATCGGATCTCAGTTGTTCATCCGTGTAGTCCATTCAATTCATTTCATTATTCAGTTCAGTTCATTTCTAAGCGGTTGGAACCAATTCCTCTGACTCATAGTAGAAAACAAGGAAATTTGATCGGATGTCATGTCTCAAATAAAACTTGTAGTTTCTCCTGAAGGAATCAATCAATTTCTTTTTTGAATTAAACAATTCCGGAAAGTATGGTTTGCGCGATCCAATCCGGATCGGTTTCATCTCAAAACCTACACTCCTGTTTTCGTCCGCACATTCAAGAAGTGACCAAAATATCACAGCTCACTTACAAAGTTGGCAACTTGCAAAATTGGGAACGTAAATCTGCGTCCTTTCAATAAATAAATAAAACATCACCACCCACCCATCAAAAATAAGACGGAATATAACTGCAAAATTTGGGACCTTCAAATCCCACACATAATCATTCCAGTAACAGCAGCAAAGGGTTAGGGATATAATATCCGTATATTTAAAGAGGATTATAAAAAATAAAAAATAAAAACAATGGCGAGGTGAGTCGAGGAATCCGATACAACTACTACATCAAGGATCTGCTGCTTCTTCTTCACCTGAACTCATTCGTCAATCAACCAACCACTTGAATCCGGAAAACAAAACTTGTTCTTTATTTGTCAAAACTCTCTTGTTAAGATAAGATAGCTTCTGGCAGTTGAATTGAAATGAAATGTGCCTCAAATGCGACTTGAATCCCTCCCCCAGATGAAACGCCTAACCCAGTCAGATACCACCAATGCCCTGTTGCGCCAGCTCACTTGTTTGCTGAATTGTTAAAATTAAACAGTCAAAAGAGAAAAATCAATCTCTGTTTATATCCAACAACCAACAGGGGATTGAAATTGAAATTTCAGCTCAACAACCAAGAGAGGAAATAAATAAATAAAAGTCACACGGTACCTTGTATAAACAGAATACCAAAGCCACTGGGAGCTGTGGCCGATCGATACCCAATCCCCAGGAAGCTGGGCTGCTGTTTGCTCTCCACCCAGAGGAGCAAATTGTCCAAGATGCTTGTACCTTCAGGAAGAATAGTAAGATTAGACAATGGCAATGTTCACAGTTAGGTTTCATCCAATCGCAAAGCATGGCTTCAGAAAAACACACACAGATTTCAATTTAACTCATACCTAAACGGGCGAAACCGATGGCGGCCTTCCCCACGGAATCTGAGAGGACCTTCTGGATTTTTCTCACAGTCTTCCATTCGGTTAAAACACTTGGCAAGGTAGACACCTTGTTGAGCAGCAACCTGGAATATGCCATTTGAGAGGGAAATGAGACATGCAAGTGGAGAGACATGCCTTCAATAAATAATATATTCAAATGTGCATAAAAACGCATGATACCTGGCCTGTAGCTGGAAGATTTTTCATCTGGGAATCCACTTTGGAAAGAGCTGTTTTGAAATCTTCAATATTCAGCTCTGCGGATCCTTTTGAAACATCCGGTGTTTCCTTCAAAAGATCAACCATATTCTTCATCTGTTTGCTCTTCAAATAAAGCTGCACTTGAGGATACCTTTCAAAAATATCATTAATCACTGCTTTATATTCCTCAACTGTGAGTGTTCCTGAATTATCCTTGTCCGCCTTTCGGAATATGGCAGCGATATCTTCCTGAAAAACAAATAGGCATTAAGACAAATTAGAGGAATGTTCACATCAAACAACTGTTCCAACATAATAGATAATGTAGCGACGCAACGGTAATTTAGCATTAGCAAATCAAAGAATTTGTTGATTATACTTCTTCACTACCTTATTAACAAGAAAATACGGAAGAACACAGATTTCCATAGAGCAAATAGAGAACCAAAGAACTGGTCTACTTATCAATTCTAATATAGAAACCAGAAATTAACTGGTTCTCATGACTCCCATGATCCCATTCCCCTTCAGTTTTAGCTGTTCACTACGTTGTAGTCATCTCACAATAGCCATTCCATGACGAGAAAAATAAATCCCACAGTTGTGCTGAACATACTTTTCCCAAATAAAAGAACGATGAGACAAAGGTCTACTGGAAACTGCAATTTTTGGCAACTTTGGTACAAAAATACACGTTGGAGAAATAACAGGGGCCCTTACCATGACTTTGCGCTGATTTATTGTGGCACAATCACCAATTGCATACACTTTGTCACATCCCTCCACTCGCAGCCATTCATCAGTTGCTAACACCCGTCGATTAGCCTGAGCATTAAGGAACAGATGGTTGTTTAATAAGAGTGACATGTACTTGTAAAAGACATATAATTGAGCTTCATAAGATTTCTAAAGACGGAGAAGTCAACACAACATCAATAAGAAGGACAAACACACCTGACCAACTTGACTCATGAAATCCTTTATGAAGGGACGCGTTCCTACACCAGTTGACCAGAGTGCCATTCCATAAGGCATGGTCGAAACTTCCCCTCCATTTTTCAATTCTTTGGTAAAGATTTCTTTTTCAGTTACTTTCACAACCATGGATCCTGTTTTCACATTAATACCATCTCTTTGAAATTTTTCTTCGGCAAAAGCTGTGATTCTTTTATCAAACCTGCAAAAACATGAAAAAATGTCATTGATCACAAAGAAATAACTGCACACATGCATTTCAGTCAGATTATAATAAAAATGCTGAAGTATATCAATGCATGCTTATCATAGGGTAATGCTAGATTAAACAACAAAATACTATTTCGAAATATATAACGAAGGTTTATATGTGAGAGATTATTTACTGACATATTCAGAATATGATCTCCAGCCTCGAGAAGTGTTATTTTAACTAGCTTTTTGACCCCGGGATACAATTTGACTAAATCCTCGTTGACGAAATCATGAAGTGCTGCAGCAAACTCCACACCAGTTGGGCCACCACCAACAACAGCAAAATGAAGAATTCTCTTCTTCTCCTCAACGCTAACAGTTGGAAGGCTTGCCCTTTCGAAGCAATCAATAACAGTTCTTCGGATCTTTTGAGCATCTTCTACTTCCTGCGTGAAGAAGTAAATTTCACGCGATGAATAAAACAACAAAGAAGCATACATCAATTAATCCTATAACCAAAAAGCTTTATTCACTTTCTTTGTCCTACTGGGAGTAGCTGATCTGAGGATCTTGATTTCACAAGAGAAAACTTACAGGAACATATTGATACATAAATGTACAAGGTTTACAAAGAAGTTACCTTCAGGAAATGGCAGTTCTCAACGACACCAGGAGTATTGAATGTATTAACATTGGCTCCCACAGCTACTATAAGGTAGTCATAATCCACAACGAACTCTTCTTGTCCATTCAAATTGTTTTCTACATTGGATCGGCAATAGATTTTCTGGTTTACTGCATCAATCTTGAGACATGCAGCTTCACTGAATTGAACATCTACAGTTTTCTGTACCCCAAAAAAAACCATTGTCAATTTATTGAACGCCAACAGTTAGAGAGAGTGATACATTTATTATCCAACCATTACCTTTCTAGCAATGTTTCGAATTGGTTCAACAATGCTGCGAGCTTCCACTGTACCACAGGTAACACTTGGTAGCAGAGGGGTGAAGGCAAAGTAATTCCGAGGTGATATGACATGAACCTCATAATCTGGATTTTTCAGATTCCTTAAGAAACTTGTTCCAGCCCAGCCAGTTCCAAGTACCACAACCTTCTTTTTCTTATTGTCCACTTCAGCTGAAGTTAGGACAGGCGAGCTGCTGGCCAGTTTTCGCTCAGGGTTTGCCTCAGCGTAAGCCACAAGGCCGCAACCACTGCATTTTGCAGCAACAGCAATGAGACAAAACCATCATATAATCATGCGAGCATACCAATAACAAAAATGCAGTTTCTCGACCTCTGAAGAGTTAGCAGCACGAGCTTTTTTTTTTGGTTACTTTTGATCTTACAGTTTATCTACAAATAAGCATTGAAAGTACAAATTTTCTTTTTCTTAATAGGAAATGGCCACGTCTTTGTTTCTTCACTACTTTTGGGCATAGTTTACACTACACAAACATAATTTATTGGTATGCTAACATAGTTTCGCCATGATTATATAGGCAAATGATATGAATCTGCGCATGGTGATTCTGCTCATAGCAACTCTATGCCTTAGGTTAGGTGAATGCAATCCAATTTCCTAAAATTTCGCCTTTCCTACACAATTTTCTATATGTATGAAATAAGTGCAAGAGATCTGATTGACTCCAGAGACTGCCAACAAAATCGGAAAGAAAAAAAAAAAAAAAAAGGCAGAGCACGTATTTTTTTCGTTACGGAATAAAACAGAGCATATATTTTTCAGCATGGTGTAAAACAGAGAACATATTTTTGAGCAAGGAAACGCAATCAAATGGAGTAATACAGCAATACTATAGCTTCTAATAAAAGTATACGCCAAACTGAACGATTTAAACATATAAGAAATTTAAAATTCTGTCCATATTCTACCGCATTACTTAATATTAGAAATCGCCCAAAAAAAAAACTAATATTAGAAGTAAAAATTTGTACAAGAAAAATATGTAGAACTGAACAAACGCATAGGAACCAAAGCAAACGCGTAGAAGATGAAAGAGATGATAGACAGAGAAAGTGAGTATACCTGACGGCGACAACCACGAGCACTTTGGGAACCGAAGGATAGTCATGGAAAGCTCTAGAAACTCTATCGAAGAAAGCGAAACCTCTCATTTTTCACTGCTTTCAAGCTTTTCGGCGCTCAGATCTACAGCCGAAAAGGCACAAAACAGAGAGAAGCAGAGGGAAGAAGAAGAGGGAAGTTAGAGAGGAAAAAACAGAGAGAGGAAAAAACAGAGAGAGAGAGAGAGAGAGAGACGCGGCTTTGCCTATAATGTAGGAATGTGTGAAAAAGAAGCTTCAAATATATATGTGTCAAAAGAAGCTTCAAATATATAGATGTCAAAAGAATCCGGAGAGGTTGGAGAACGTGATGCGTGTGTGTTTGGGAGGTTTCCAGATTTGCTCTCGAGCGCCGACTTGGAGCGCAAGGCAAAACCTTAGCACGTGTGAGGCGGGCGAGAAGCGAATCGCTTTCTTTGTACCGGTTTTGACACGTCCGCCCTGGTGGGCACCACTGATGGGCTGGACGCTGAAGAGGCTGCGTGATCAAATTGATGCACAGAGCAATTCACGCCTCTTTCTTATTTTGTATTTTTTATAAAAAGAAATATATGAATTAGGTCAAGGAAAGAAAAAGACACATTGACATCATCACATGCCACATGGCTTTCCGCCAAGCGAAAGTACACCTTAGCTGTATTTGAGAGCATATGCACCCCAGAATTACCGGAATACACCAAATCTTTTATTTTATTTTTGATACAGGCTCATTAAATTTAAACCTCGACTTTTATTATTTTCTTATTTTATGGTTTTGTGGCCTTTATTAGACTAAATCTCGAGGTTAGACGAAAAGACATTTTGACCAATTTTCTGAAACATGCTTTTCACTTTCTAAGATGTCTGCATTTGACTTTTACACCTCATAATATGTTAGATTCTGTGACGCTTTTTTATTTATTTTCTTTCTGAATGCTGGGCGCAAGAAAGAAATACTAGCTTTGTATTCATTTATTTAGACGACGTATACGTATTTTTTAGGACACTCTTTTTGTTGAGTACATGGCAGCTGTCATATTGAAAGAGAGAGATTGATGAGAGTATAACAAAATTACAATGATGGGTTTAGAAATGTGTCAAATTACAATAAAGTTTCAAAGTTTGTTGGTTGCTTTGCTTGCTGCTACTGGTTGGTCATTGGTCAACCCACGTATCATGTTCAATTACTCCAACAGTTGGTGGGATGAAATTTGCATGTGATATATAATAGGGCTCTTTAGTTTTAACCCATAAAAAACTTAACTAATTTGGAAGAAAGATAATTAATTTTGCTTAATTAATATAAAACCAAAGCCACCTAATTTTACCAAAAGGACATCCAACAACCCTAAAATTACTACATGTGCCATTGTAAATTGTAATACAGCATCTCCTCCAATGCCTAGGTAACCAAAATAAGTTAATTATGTCTAGCCCAAAAAGCATATCGCATTTGCTGTATTCCAGAATTAGATTGGAATTGAATCCAAATCAATTTGTATGAATTTTATTTCCCTATTTGAGATTTACAAGACATAATATATTGGATTATTCTATAATTTAATAAGTTCAGGTTTTTTTATATTTTATAAGTTCACTAAACATCGACTAAAATATTAGTACAAGTCGAGTTACCAAACAAGTTTGATATAAGTTGTTCTTTTTTATTTTATTTGACGGTTAGCAACAAATGTCATCACTTCCTCGTACATTCTATTTCCTTTGGAAACTTGACTGAAACTGATGGAAATGTAAACCAAATTCATAGGTTTTTTAAAAGAGTAATACTCATGCCATATTTACATACCAAATTCTCATACCACCTTATGGGGCAGATGAGGTGTACAATCATATAAATTAAAATTAATTTAATATTTTCTTTTATGATTTATTGATATTTTTTAATTGACGTGGTTGTACACCTCATTTACCATATAAGGTGGTATGAGAATGTGGTATGCAAATGTGGCAAGAGTAGCTTTATTCTATTTTTAATATTAAAAAATAAATTCATAGGCTCGTGGTGATTGGGCTTGGGTTTAGGTATCTCTTAATCGTTGGATCAAATTGATTAACTTGATCCAACGGTTAATAAATAGAACCTCACTTAAGTGTCATATATAAGACTCTCACGATAGAATTTTTGAAGTAAATTGATCCAGAAACTGGACCAAGGCCGTCCTAAGCCCAATTTCTATATAAAGAGCCCAAATGGATCGGGCTGAAGCAAACTGTTTAAGCTGAGTTTTGGTGTGCCTAGAATTTATGACACCAACATTCCTCCCCAGAAAATGCATGATAATTCACATTGATGAGAACCAATAAGTAGGGCTTTGGTTCTTGATTTGAGCCTTTGACGAGGCCGCAAACATCTAAAATTGGGATCACTATCTTGATGTGAGATTGTCCCCAACCCTCCTTCTGTGCATGCATGATGCATCAAATCTCCAACAATTCCAAAATGCCAATGTTCATGTACACGACTTTGTTGCCTCCTCCTCCTCCTCCTCCGCCACCTCCTTATCAAAAGTGCACTTGGGACCAAACGTTGAAAATTCCACCACCATCACCACATTAGCCTCCACGTGTCTCTCAAACCTTATCAAGGTGACAACTAGTCATTGGTCTAATCGAAAATAAATGTACAGGGGCATATTAGGCATTCCAAATCAAACATTTAAAAAAATTTAAGCGATAGTAACCAATCAAACATTTAAACCTCTGGATTAGTGATTAATATGTACTTGAACCTTGGTGTAATACAACGGTAAACCATTACGCAAACATCTCTCGACTGAACACCCCAAAATCCCAACGTCCCAAAACAATCAAATTTTCACAATCTCCAAAAAGCACAATCCATCTTGTATTAATATATTAATTCCATTATTAACCCTAACATTAGCTGAACCTAACCTCGCCAGAAAACAGCCATTTCTTGCCGCAATATTCGTTGTTTCTCGTCGGAGATATATCAATCTCTATCAAATTCTCTTCCTCGTGATCAACTTGAAAATCCATGCCTCTCTTTGAATTTTCCTCCAAAGCAATCTCTATCAACCCTTCTCTGTCTTCCTCTTCCCACCTGAAGCACATGGTCTCCGGCGAGTCCCAAACTCCGGTCACCGAATACCCGCCGTCCGATGAGCTATCCGAGTCCGACTCCGGGTAATACATAGACAACGAAGGGTACCTTTCAAGACCCTGAACTTGGCTTTCTTGCTCTGGTTTCGAATTCGGGTCATTTCCATTACGATCCATCTCATCTTCTTCACCTTCATTCTCTTCATAAATGACCTCTAATGGCGCCTTCAGGTTCCACTCGACGAAAAAGTCTTCAAAACAAGGGTTCGGATCAAAACCCATTTTGCTTTCGGAGTCCGTCTCGGATTGGTAGGTGAAAAAGCTGTGATCTTGAGCTTCTGGTGAAGTTGGGGTTTGCTCTTGGACTTCGGTTCTTTGAATGGAGGTGCTCGTGCTTCCCCTGTTTTCTTTGTTTTCCTCATTGCATTCTTTGCTCTCGTTGGTTTTGGTACACTCTGTTTCGAGCAGGCAAGAATTGTCTTCCTTTTCTCTGTGTTCATCGCCTTCAAATCTTTGAACAGCGCCAAGTCGTAGAATTGTGAGTAAGAGAATTCCTGTTATGGTCGGCACTGGTGAGAAAACAATTCTGATGAAATGGTACGGGAAATAGAGGAGGATCAGAGCGTAGAGAGTGACAATGCTTGAAAACAGAGGACTTGAGGTAACAGAAGCACAAAAGCTGATCATGGTTTCAGTGAATACGAAGTCGGAAATGGAATTCAATTGGCACATCATAAGACTCGCATCTTCTTCCACGAAAGATACAAACTTTCTCAAGAGAAAGCGACGAGTAGAGGATCGAATGGTCCAAATCCCATTAAGTAGTGGGAGAGGAAAAAGAGGGAAAAAGAGCCAACAGCCAAGCTTGGATATGGGGGTAAAAGAAGGCGCAGGAGGAGAGCGATGGATAAAGAGAAGGTCGGGTTATTAGAAGAAGGATTGGGTTGTGGGGTTTACAACCCTTTTTAAGTTTTTATACAGGCGACTGTTTAAATTACATTAAATTAATTTAATGAACGAGAAAATGACGACACGGAATATTATTATTGAGAGTAGGAGGGGAGGGGAGGGGAGGGGTAGTGGTGGGTGGGTGCCATCTGCCATGGTTGTGTGCTCTGTCTGTCTGTGATATGCATTTACCAAGGTGACCTTTGTCCCATGAAATCTACTGTAAATATCAACCTTAAAAGATGTTTGCTTTTTTAATTATGTTCATTCATGAATTTAATCTGTCACATTCACTTAATAATCTCATCTCAGAGAGCAAGCAGGACCCAAAAAGGTCCAATCATCGGAAACGTCAACCAGCCCTCATTAGGAGGTTCTTTGGTTTTCCATGTTAACTTTTAATTGTTTTTGTCATTTACTTTAATTTAAAACCAAGTAATCAACTAAATATTCAAAACCAAGTAATTGGATTTGGGCATATCAACAAGCATGCGTTATGGCCATATGACAATGCGTATTGTCGGTTTCTTGGCCATGGAGTTCAAACTAAGGTGCGTTCTTAGCTGCCAAGAAGCAAGCAGAAGCAACCTAAATTTAACTACTCACTAACCTATATTGTCGATTTCTCTATTCTCTTGTCACTTATCAAAGGAGGAAAGAGATATAAAGAAAGGGCAAGCGCAATGGGGTTAGGGAAGTATTTCTGTGGTTAAGAGGGTGAGTGACATCAAAGTCATATGGTATGAGAATGGCATTCCACTTTGCTCACCATGCACATGCTAGTAAAGGCTATGGCGTACCAACAATGGCTTTTCAGTGCCGAAAAAAGAAGAGGGCAACTACAAATAAAAAGTGGAGGTTTCTTTTTCGCTTTTTAGGATAGATAGAACTCTCTCTCTCTCTCTCTCTCTCTCTATCTATATATATAATCAGTCAATTATAAACAGGCCTCTCTGGACTCTGGGCTCTACCACTAAATCCTTAGCTTGACTTTCAAGAAAATAATGCAGAGTAGTTATGATTGGACTGGATGTGAAACAAGAAGAAATATCAACCAAAGCCGAAGAGTGCTGCCCTGTTTGCATTTAGGCATGTATGGGTTAATGCAGATACATGATATAAATAAATGAAATAAAGGAATTCATTGAGCGATTATAATCATCCAGACTCAGAGATCCAGAGAGAGAAAGAGGACGAAACAATATTCATTTTCCATTCTATTTCCAAACAATGCTTTGAATTTTAGCTAGCCCACCCACTAAAAAATTCCTAATTCCGGCCTTGCTTTGAACTATTCTTCTACTGGTATGGTATGAAACGGAAAATGAAACGACAGTGGAGCTGCTTCTAGACAGGAAACCATGCTATAAAGGCAAAATTGATGTGCGTTGTTAGTTGTGGCAGACAACGAATCTAACCACCACACACCACACTCCCTCCCCCCCGCCCCCCCAAAAATCATTGTTCAAAAGCCAAATGGATCACAAAAACTTTCAGAAGGCCTCATCACATGGTTTGGGACCCTTCAATGTCAACACACCAAGCGACCTCGTCAGCTATGGCCGGTCCCTAAACTGTTGTCCAATGCATGTGCTGTATTGCTTAACCCTAAAGTCATCACTCATCACCATGTGAAAACTGGAAAGCTCAAATCGTTATCCGAGCACAGATTTACATGCTGGGATAAATTATCAGGAAAACAAGTGTCAAAACAAGCAGAGTCCTTCAATTAGCTAATTTCCCACCGCAAGCATGCAACGTAACTACAATGTTATAACATGATTGTATGATTAACTGTTAATGAACATAAGTGTCATTGATCATTCAGTCAGAAAATAAGGGCACTAGGTGAAGAACCAAAATGCTGTCATATACAAACCAGAGTAGAATAGATACAACTAGTTCAAGTCCCGCACTCCCTCCCTCTCCCTTCAAATCTTAATAGGATTTCTTTCATATATCCGAAAACAAAAAAAGGATCAAAGAAAGGAGAGCTGGTCCTATCATCCTACGCAACGATGGAAGATCACGCTTACAAGAGGCAGCAGTTCATGAAACCTGATCTGTCTTCCAGTTCTTCCCCTTTCATGAATAATCCAACTTGGGGGGTACCCTATGGCGTCAAAAGAAGGACCGTCAAATCTGTACAGAGATCAGTAGTACCTCGGACCAGGTTGGGGATAGCCTCCAGGATATGCAGTGTTAACAGGAGAATTTCCATATGGAGGTCTAGGAGCTGGAGTTCCAAAAGGTAAGCCTGAACCGTAGCCAATTAAACAATAAGCATAATATAAATATTCTAAAGATACATGTAACGATAATTTATAATGAAGCTACCTCCATATGCAGGTGGGGAAGGACTGGGAAGAAATGTGGGTGCTCTTGGATCCTGAGGAGCTGCAGCTCTCGGATATCCAAGATTATTGCCTGTGAATGAAGTCATTGCACTTCCTGCCAGCGAGGGTACAATCGTACTACTACTGTAGGGGTTAGTGGCAGCAACAAAAGTGGTACTATTGCGTTCGATATTTTGCCTGCTGTGGGGTTCACCTGGCCCATAACTCTGGTAAGGATCTGTAACACCACCGCAACTGCCAAAGTAGCCAGAATAAGATCCATAAGGAGTAACAGCCCCAGGTACAGGCCGACGCGGCAGCAGAGTTGGCATAGTAAATCGCTGCATAGGACTTTCCCCATAATTTGGTGAAAAGTTAGGAACATAGCTTCTAACAGAATACGGTGAAGAGGGCTGCACAGGACTTTCCCCATAATTTGGTGAAATTAAAAAACCAGGGCCAACAGAATATAGTGAAGAGTTATTCGAGTTCTTCCAATCAGATTTACATGCAAGTGACTGCTTCATCTCATCCAAATATCTCTCTGACTCTTCTCTGTTGAATTCTACAAACATAACCTTATAGAAGAAAACAAGAATTAGCCACAAACATAAAAAGTGCAATAACAGTGTCCTGTGTGCGAATAGTTTACCTGATCAAAAAACTCATCTGAACCAGGCACATCCTTGCTGACAGGTAAAATAAAATTGGCTGCCAAAAACATTATACGGGTCTCAGTAAAAACACAGACATAAATATTAGACTAACAAAATTGGTGAAGGCACACCATTACCTAACATATTATTTACTGCATCAGCAGGTACTTCCTTTCCCATTTCTTTCGCTCTTTTCTTAGAACGAACATTTAGCTCTTCGGGGCTTGGAAACACCACAACAGCAATCTGAAATAGAAAATTATCCATATAGATTAAACAAGCTAAATACAAATCTTGCCATATAAATTTATCATGGACGGGTAGCAACCTTTCGGAAGAGAGCAAATGATTTAAGTTTACGGTTACGAGCACTCTTGTACACATTTGTCTGATCAATAATGTAATTACGAGGTGTGGTGGCTGCTCTGGGTAAAATGATGTTAAAAATTTCAGTTGCTCGATTCATCAGACAAACAAACCGTTCCCCATAATTGTTCCTACGCAAAAGCCCTGGCACCTGCACACAGTTTCACATTCTGCAATGAAATACTGATCGATAAAACAAACACCACTAGAAGCTATAGCAGGTACATTAGAATGGTGATAATGGAACCAAACAAAGAACATAAAACAACCATACCCACCTTCATTTGATCGAGAACTAAATTTGTTCCAAGCAAAACATAACGCTTCTCAGGGTGCTCTGTCACCCAATTTTCGGCCCAAGTTGTTTTGCCAGACCCAGGCAAACCTACCATCATAACCACCTCACAGTCCCTCGGGTCAGAAAAAAGGGGTCCAATAACTGCATTTCCATCCTCCAGTGCAGACACCCAAGGCTTGAAACCCTCTTCAGCAACAAGGCCATCTTCAACACTGAACTGCAACTCCACCACCACATTTTTCAACAAAACATGTGGGAAAACCGCTGATTGCGATGGCATCTTCCTCTCCGGCGAATCCGCCACTGAAAGACCCAAAGCAGAAACATCAAAGTACGTTGCTCTACCCAACCATTTTCCATTCTTGGAGAAACCAATGGAAGCCATAGATTTATCTTCAAGATTGACAGAACAAACAATGGTATCGCCGAGCCCGAACTTCTCACCATAATCTGAAAACTTGCCACCATGTGAGAATGTTCCTGTGCCCCCATACCCAAAGCTGTACGCTGTCTCCCCAAGGTTTCCAACTGCTTCGTCCCCTCGAGAAATTCCAAGGCGGCATAGATTCTGTCGATCAGGAGCAGTGTCCTCCATATCAACAGACTGCAAAGATACGACCTTGCAACCAAAACAGTACTTCCCTCCAGCTATACCCACATTCGCTCGAGCGCCAGACCAGCAGTAAGCAAAGCCCTGCTCGTGAAGTGCATATCCTTTAAGCTCATCGCCTTCGATTATAAAATCTTAACGCAAGAAAACAATTCACATCATCAATCACAGAAAACATTGGTTTCAGGGTTTAGGTTTCACGCTACATTCACTAAATTCGAAATAAGAACCAGGAAATTCAAATACCAAGGGCACAATCGGCACGATTGAGAGCCACGCGTTGCTTCCGGCTCGATTCTGAACAAGACGAGAAAGACGGCACGTCATCGTCGACCTTGGTCTTCTTCGAGGCCTCCTGATGTTCGTCTTCACTAGGAGCTACGCGTTTCGTTGACGCCATTAGAAAGAGAAAACTATAAACAGATGCAAAGAGAGATAAAACGCGCGAAATGTAATGGTCAAGTGTTTATGAACTTATGATCATGAGATTATTGGCTAAAGACATTTGTATTTATATGGAATTATATAAGGTGATGGAAATTCAGGGGCCTAGATTTTCAACCGACTTTTGAAGTTGGGTTGGTTCATATTTGGACTGTGTTTGTGTTCCGGACTGCATATTGTATTTGGGCCTCGCATTCATAAGAATCAAATTTTATTTGACCCAACAAAAATCAAATTTTAAATATTAAACTTCCCTCCTTCCTTTCTCTTATCTATTTTCATTCATATCTTTTTGGGGGCAAGGGTTTTTATTTCAAATTTCATAAACAACAGTTATGATAGAAAAATGTAAAGAAATGGACTCTCTTTTTATCTTTTTAATCGAAAATAAACAAGTACTTAATTGTTCATACTCATCGTTTTACCGAATTCTCATATCTAAAAAATCCCATTTGTTAAACGAAAAATTTCATTCAATTAACCAAAAAGCTATTTCCTTTTGAAAATGCAGAAAAGAGGACAACAGTTGGAGACAAGCGGACAATCAATACTGCTATATTTTTGCCATGCTAAGGGAAAATGTAAACTGTATTTAATACTAGATATTTAACGCAAAGCGTTATGGAATTAGATTGGAATTCCAAATGTAACCACTTGAGCAGCTAAAGTTTAGGCATTCAAACCAGCCCTGCTTTCTAAATATAAGGAAAGACATTTGCAGGAGGATTTTAATTTGAACAGCTAAAATTTAGGCAATCTGCTCTTAAACTAAGTTAGCAAGTGAAGAAACATAAACCCACCGATTGCTCCAAATAAAGATCTTTAATTGATTCTGTCCCCATTCCCAAATTTTGCTCATTCTATCCAATGCACAAAATCTCCCAATTGTTCAGAAAAACCCTAAAACTTTGTGCATCTTCATAACCCTAAAGTGATGATTCATCAAATCAAAGGAAAATCATAGAACAAAATGGAAAAACAGAGAAAACACACAGAACAAATTGCATGGAAACATCATTCATTTCATTAAAATCTAATGCTTTTGTACATTCTTCATTTTATTGTCAGAACCAAAGGGCACAAGATTAGCCCTTAACAAACAACTTGTGAATAGTGGAAATCTCTCTCTCTCTCTCTCTCTCTCTCTCTCTCTCTCTCTCTCTCTCTCTCTCTCTCATTCTCTTCAAAACATGTACAAAAAGAGACGAACAAGCAATTATATCATCTTCAATCATAGCTTTGAAGAAACCGCTTGCAACACTTTTCTCTATATGTTCACTCCAATATCATCTCTATCTCTTTAGATTTTTACGCTAACCAGCCGAAAACTACGACCATCACAGCCATGAATTTGTGTATTTACAAAACCCATATTGCAGATTCATCTACTCCTCGTCCCATGAAGCAAACAAGTTCACTGATATCTCAGCAAGCTTCTTTCGGCTCGGCAACTGCCTATGCTGCTCCCTCCACTGTTTCGGAGCATTCGGAGCTTCAATCTCATCCATATGGTCGCTTGAGAAATCAATGGCGGTCCGGAAAGCAGGGGTCTTTGAAGGTGTGCTATAGGCAAAATGCCACTGCTTAGCGATCAGAGTCTGCAATCACAGAAAGGGCAAATCAAAATCAATGCCAATCGCTTAAACAAACATAAAATCAATTAATTACTTAAGTAAATTAAACTAAACTCACCGCTTCTCTAATTGGTTTTGATACGTGGAAAAGCTGTTTCAAATCCTCATGATGAACGCCACACACAATCTTAATCTGCAATGGACAAAAACGAACATACATATTTAATTCCTGATTGATCACAAATTCAATCAAAACAGATTCAGAATTCTGCATATGCATTTATCGATTTCAAGCAGAGCTCGAGAATTTGGGACTAACCAGAATCTCCTGAGGCAGAGCTTCTAGGGCAGAGGTTTCAGAATCCGAAACCAATTTCCCACTTCGCTGCTTCTTCAATGGAGTGCTGGGATACGAATCAGTAGGCGAAGGCTCGCCATTGTTAGAAATCCCAATCCTCTTCCTCCCTAAAGCTCGCGTGTACTTGACAAACCCTAACTCCAGCCCCTCCTCTGCCACCAAACCCCCGCGCTTCGATTTCAAGCAACTCTTGCATTTCTTTCCCAAAGCCATCTTCTCCAATCACCAATTATCAAATCTTCAATCCCTATCCAAAACAAAATCACAAGCAAAGATCCAATCAATTAATAACCCACGAAAAGAAAATCTATTGGTAACAGATTATGAAACTTCTGAAATCTAAAGAAGAATCCAAAACCAAAGAGAGTAGGAAACCTTGCGTTGGATTAACCCTAGATTTGAGCCTCTCTGAGAGTATATAGGTCTATAAATCTTGTGTATCTCTCTCTCTCTCTCTCTCTCTCTCTCTCTCTCTCTCTCTCTCTGTGTTTTACCGTGGAAATGGAAACAAAGAATCGACTGAGCAGTTGGGTTTGCTTGGGTTTATATATCGAACGAAAAGATAGTTTCTTTCTTTTTTGAAAATAGTGAAAATGGTAAAATCTACGCGCTTTACGGAATCTCCTCGAATTTTCTATGGAAAAATCTTTGCGTTTCCATTAATTTATCCCCTCGGCGGTTAAAAAAACGAAATAAAAAAAAGGAGGGAGGCAAACTAGCCGTTTGAGTGGGACACGTGGCGGGAGGAAATAGCACGTAGGAAGCTGCACGTGTGCTGCTGGGGGACGACGTGGCGGTATGGTCGGTCCGAGTCGGCTGTGTCGGTAACTTACTCAACACGATGCATACGTGTTAAGAGTCCTACGACGTCTGCTTCGGGTTCTAATAAAGGGCCGGTCAGCTCACAGTCGAGTTTGATTGACTCCTTATTATGGCGACACGTGTAGATGTGATGGAATTGGACGGTAAGGATTTGATGTAGTTTCACTTTATGACGGCTAGTGGGCCTTGTTTGACTAAAGATTCTAGATTGGTGGCTGACGGCTGTTGCATTAGCAGCAGCCAATATAAACAACACGTCAAAACCATGTACGCGTTTGTATGGGTGGGCTCTCGAGAAAGCATGTCTGCGACGGTGAGTGAAACATTGTTTTAAAATTAATTTCTTCTTTTTAGCTAAATTCTATTTGGTAAAATTGGAATTTCAAAAATCAAACTTTATAATTATCTGTAAGAAAACATGCCCAATTTTTTTATTATAAAAAATGTGATTATCCCCTCAATTTGTTTTCTTAATTGGGAAAATTTTGATTGATTGGGCCATGGATCGATTTTAAAACATCATGTAATTATCTAAAATAACTACAGCATTGCAATCATAGTGCAGTGAAGAGTAGTTGAGTTAGAAGCAACTAGCAAGATTTGAGGCGGCCAAAATTATTTATTTTGAACTTTTTTGGGGGGAATTTTGGGTTGTCTTTACAAAGGGCTACTGGGTACTTGATCTTCCCTTAGCCCAAGTTGGCAAAGGTGATGGCTGAGGACCTTGCTGTTTTGGGCCATCTTTAGGGCTGTTTTGCTATTAGTTTGTTTTGTGCCTTGGGCCTTCTTTGCAAGATGCTTGTGTTGTATAGTCATTATATAGATCTAAGGTCCTTACATGAGGTCCTATCTTTTTGCATATGGAATTCATCATTACATGACGTGTGATATGCGCAATATGATCTTGCTCTAAAAAGATTAATAACTAGATCGCATTAGTTCCATAATAAGTAGTTAAGCTACAAAGTTTCGAAGTAGTAATTAACGTGCGCATAGGCATTCTTTGAATTAATTATTTTACCATGTAATTCATAATTGAACTAAGAAGTAATTTAGGTTACAAAATTTTCATATGAACTAGCGTCGAGAATCTAGGGCCAAGAATTTATTACGTACCATATCACGTATGTGCATGATATACGATCTCACTCTATATATTTTACGTGCAAAACACATGCATTATGGAGTGACTATTCAATCCATACATACTTATAAATAATTTATTTTGTTTACAAGCATTAGTCAATTAAACTATATGAGTTAGAGCGAACTATATATATGACCCATAATATATGCTCAATAACACCAAGCCAGAGTATATTTTATATAATAATATGGTTCGTCTTTTTTATAAGAAATTTATAAACATATATAGTACATGATCACATATAAACAGCATAAAACATTTTGACACAAGAAATAGGGTCAAATTGCTGTATATGTATTGGAATGACTTTGGATATCATAGATTCTTATGCATCTAATCAAGTATATGGAAACCATTATATTTGTTTTTGTACTGTATGTGGTACATGAATATATATATATAGACTGAAAAATGGAGTGACTAATTATCGAAATCGATTTCTTGGGGTAAAAAAGAAGAAGATCGAAATCGATTTCACGAAGTGTTCATGTCGAATGGGAAGTTCATGATGTATGAAGTTAGACAGAATTAAGAATTTAACAATATGGAGGAAATGAGAAACATAAAATTTAAATGAGGATTTCAACTGAATTCCAAAGACAACCTTAAGTTAATAATTAATTTGCAATGAAATTGATACATAAAACCATCTTAAAGAAATCAGTACCAACTCCTCGATTGTTTCGGATAAACAAAGCTTTTGTCCTCCCAAGCAAAACCTATAGATATTTCTGCGTCGGGAGATAATTTCCAAGAGAGAAAAGCATCGGTGAAAAAGTCCATATCCTGACGCAGAGCCCTACTGAAACGGAAACTTTTGGGGAGAAGAAGAAACATATATTCCAATGACATGGCTTTCCCCAAAAGAAACCTCGTCAAATCGAGGTGACAAGGTTGGAACCTAAAACCCATAATTTTGATGAGCTTTAGGTGTTTGAACAAGGCCGAGTGTTTGTCCAGTAATGGCCTTTGATGCAGTTCATAGAAAGCTCCGCCATCAAAAGTAAACTCATCCGCCTGCAGTAACATCATCATTACAAATAATTTGTTCATAAAGATCAGATATATAGATAATCTGTTCATAATTTATACTCACATCGATAAATAATTTCTCGAGGCGTGGACAATTTTTGAGAAATGAAGCAATGTCGCCAGCATTGCAATAGCTAGGATTCTCCATTATCAACTGGAGCTCCTTCAAGTTGCGAAAGCTCACCTGCTTTTCTCTCAAAACCCCGTCAACAATTCTCGGAGACAAACCCTAACTCACATAAAAACAGATTATAAGAACACATTAACACTGAATTAAAGTAATAAATTAATCAATCAAGGAGACTAACCTCGAGAAATGTACTTGTAATGGTAAGAAGCTCGACATTATTCGAGATAGAAGAAGCAAGTCTTTCGACTTGCAAAGGGTTTGTGATCCCTTTCAGCGGCTTGAAATAGAGCATGGCCTCTTTCAAAAACAGCAAAGATTGAGAAATTACGTGGAAATTAGTAATACTTCCACTATAATAAAGAGATCCAACACTCGGGGCATCAATCTCAATAACCCGAACCTCCGCCCGACAATTTCCCACCTTCAAAACCCTCAACCTCGTTTGCTTCTGAGCGTGGATTCTCAGAAGCCGAAACCCGTGACACCGTCCCATGTCAAGGGTTTCGAGTAGGGCGCACCGGTCAAGTATAGTTTGGATGATCTTCGGGGTTATGTCAACTCTCCGGAGAACGAGAGTTGTGAGCAAGGACAGGCCTTTGAGGTCTGGTGGGAGCTGAAAGACCGAGTACGAGAGCTTCAAGACTTTCAGGCTCTCCACGTCGAGGAAGTGCGGAGGGAGAAGGAAAGAAGGCTCCTGTTTGGGTTGGGAGATGTCGAGATCCAGCTCCTGGACCCGTTTCTCGATGCATCTTCTTACCCATTCGGGCAAGTGAAGCTCGTGGGCATTGGGATCGAAGTGGAGCCGGAAGCTCTTGATCTCTTCACCCCTATGGGATTCGAAAACATGGTTCAGTATTGTCTCCAACTCGTCGTTGTCGTACTCTTCGGCAAGCTCTTTCTCGAAATGGATCCTGCGCGCCAGACGCCAGGAGTCTCTGAATCTTCTGGCCACAAGGCCGGCTTTGACGGCGGCTTTTATGGGGAGGAGGGTGAAGATGTACTCAATAAGGTCGTCTGTGAGCTGGACAGAACGGCTGCGCGACGGGCCTCTGCTGGAGCTGGATCCAACGACAGGACGGAGGAACGTCCTTAGTTGTTTCAGCGGCGGCCCGTAGACGACTTTCCGTGTGTCTCTTCTGGTCTTGTTTACTGGGAACATTATTGTTTGGTGAGCGAGAAGCTAGCAGCTAGAAGAGTGAAAAGGAAAGAAAAACTGGAATTAATTTTTCTTTGAGGAAGGAGGAAGAGAAAGCCAGTGTGTGGAAATCTCTGGTGGAGGCTGAGTTATTATAGGGGAAGAGGGTTTGGGTGGCTCTAAGGCTTGAGAGCGTGTCTCCATTGTTTTTTAGTATGTAAGTAAATGAATGAGGAAAAATCAGCTTCCGCTGGTTTTGCCTTTTCTGGCTTTCTCAGGAGCAATGACATGAAATGAACCAAAGAACGGCAAAAAAAGACCAGGCGAAATTGCTGACGTGGCGGGACCTCCAGCTTATGACCATACGTTAACGTATTGGGTTTTTGGCTGTTGTTGGTTGGTCCCACTGTTAGTGATGAAAAGTCTTGTTTGCCCTTTGTTTTGAGTAGGTGGATTTTATACATAAGCTTTAATGGCTTTTTCTCAAAACTAATCTAGGTGCTCAAGCATGGATGGCAAGCTAGAGCAGTCTTACTCATTTTGGAATCAACCCAGGACATTTTTATTTATGCCAAAATGCTATTTTTGTCATTGAAGAAGAATGTAAACATTTATTCGTTTAGATTTCTAATTATGAAAAGCACATCATCTTAGGACCCAGTAGGAAATAACCTTTTAAATGGTTTTGAATTGACCCATTTTGGTATACTTTTTTAAGAATTTAATCCCTAACTAAATATTTTATCTCCTATGAAAATATTGTTAACCTTTCCAACTTGAAGTCATGGCCTTTAAATTGCAAATTAATTTCATTATCATGGGTTCGTTTAAAGGTCAATGCGCAACAAATACGACTTGTCATTGCATCGTCTTGTGAAAAAGTTTAGTAATATAATAATGATAGATGTGTATCAATTTAGCGTCCAAACCAACCACTTCTTGTACATATGTGACACTTATTAATATAGACGGACTTTATGAGAGACGTGATCGGAAAATTTGATATAAATAGTTTTATCTTGTTAGTCACTGCAAGTTAGATGTTAAGTTTGTAAGTCGATAAATAATTAGATTAAAAGTCATTAGTAACTATTTAAAGGAAAATTTACCATAAAAATATTATTATCAACTATTAATTTTCTTTTAAAATGTGTTCTTAAAAAATGATTGGTCAGATTTACTTTTATGTAGTTTTTGAATTTTTGGACCACTCAGAAAAGGGCAAAACAAAAACAAAAACACGATTAGCATAAAAATTAGTTCAGTCAGCAGAAGCTTCGAAGTCGAAATGTACGATACACCCATCAAAATTGAGCTCAAACAATTGTGTTTTACATATAGTTGCACGAAGACATTTCCTATTTGACTGATCTTGTTTGCAACCTTGTAATACAATTAATGTACAACAATTAGGCAAATGATGCACAGGCCAAGCTTTAAATGTAACCGAAGCTCATAGGGATTATCGAGTGCACACTTCGTTGGACAGAAGCTATTGTAATATGACTAGGGATCTTGGTGCAGGTTATGGCTGTTATGATAATCACCGTCAATGTTAACATCATTCTCCACCACTGAAGCAACAGAGAAACTCCACACAGAAGCACAGTTTTCTTCACCTGCATAACCCAGGACAATTAAACTCCTATTAGTACAATGACCTTTTGCTATGTTATGCAAGTTAAAAAGTTGGGCAGCTAAGATTAAAACTCAGACAGGTTTCATGTTTCATATGAACCATATCATGTATCTTCTTGTTATTTAAAGAGCCAGGGAAGTAAGATAGAGGGATAACCTAACACACTTTCTGATTCTTCATTCGTGGTTATCAACACCACAAGCATAATAATATAGGGCACGCCAGTAGTATTTCATAAATTACAACACTCCACCCACAAATTCATCCAAAAGTCTTTGCAAAGCAGGCATATAAGAAACTGAATTAAGCTCAAAGAACAGTCCTATCTGCCTCTTACTACCTTTTGGATCCGAATAATACAAACTAACTCCTAAGGAATGACCAGATCATGCACCCATAATCATGATTGAGATTGGGAACACACACAAAAAAACACGATTAGCATAGGAGACTACAATTAGAAGGATATACAATGTAATTAATTGAAAATATCTCCAAACGAAGAAATTTGGTTTCAGCATTAGGGTCATAGGAGCTACCACTTAAATGCAATTCCTCATTGCCATCATCAGGACCAACAAATCTTCGCTGCCCAGAAGAAGATGTAGCCATGGGCAGAAAGGGATGAAAAGAGAACCCGTTAACGGTATCTGCGTGGTGTAGAGAACAGAAGAACTTGTTAGGTAATAGAAGAGACTAAGTCATATTGAAGTAGCGTTCTCACATCTTTATAGGATACAAAATGAATTACCCAATGCAGCTTGGAAGCCTGATACCCATTGTCCAGTTTGAAGATCATAGGTATGAACAATACCGTCCTGAAACCGAAATGCACAAATAAGCAGATAAGTAACAAATCAATATAAAATAGGGTTTTGATTTGGTTGTGGCATAACATCTGGACATTGAAGCATAAAGCTAAGGCGCTACCTGGCCACCTGTACAAAGATGTCGGCCAAGTGGGTCAATATCAAACAGAATTCGCTGGTTGGTATCTTCCGATGACCTGTATAACCTAATTCCAAGGTGCAAATAAAATAACGTGAGCAAAAAAGATTTTCAATGTACAGAATACTTGATAACTTTCTAAATTAGAGAAAATAATAAAAAAGAATCTTACTTGTACACAACATCAACAGCTTTGCGCATATCCCAGCATAGTATATAAGGATCCTTCAAGTAAAATTTATGTAAGCAAATGAAAATCACATTTAGAATGGAAAGCAAGAGCACATATGCTAATGTATAAACACTTCAAAAAATTTACTCACATCATAAACTGACAGTTGTTATAGAGAACTTGTTTACTGCATTTCAAATAATCAAGCCAATGCCAAAAAATGATAAAAATAAACAACCAACCAAAAAACATCAAACACATGAAGCTATTTACCTTCCGGCCTCCAGTATATAAATAATTTCCATCCTTTGAAAACTGGACCTGAAAGGAAAATGATTTTGCTCATCTGTTGAAGTTGTGATCAAAGTGAAATGAATAATAAGGAATGCTGACTTACATGAGTAATCCCACCTTCATGACCATGCAATACATATAAGAGTTCCATATTATCTTCTCTATATATTGCAGCAGTCTTGCTGTAAGAACCTATAGCTAGCATTCCACTATGGGTTGGACAAAAAGCCATTGCAGACATTATACCTGTCCACAATAAAAAAAGCTGAGGATTGTGCACTTGCATAACTTCTTTTAATTTATCATTGGAACTTCTATATAAAGCTAAACTGATAACACGTACCAGTTTGGCCTTCTTTGTTTCCTTGAACAGTTGAATACTGTTCAAAATCCCTACCAGGACGATGTAAATCAAACACCCTAACAGATTTGTTGTATCCAGCAAAAATCCTACAAAACAATTGAAGAATACGATGCTCTTAAATCTTCTGTCAAATTTGGAGAAACACAGGGGAGTGAATATGACGAGTTAGGGGCAATTATAGAGCCATTTCCACATGGTGTCTTACAGTTATATCACAGTTCATTGTAAGAACTTACATGCGTAGTGTCCAATATTGAAATCCAGGATTTGATGTCCATTTAAATTCCACAAAATTTCTACTCTCAAACATGAAAGTAATAATACAAAAACTAAAGCACAAAACATGTGATTAAATTGTATAACCTTTGAAAAAAGAAAAAAAGAAAGAAAAAAAGCAGAAGATCTTTCTTACTTCGTTCCAGTGGGATTAAAGGCAATTGAAAAGGCAGCTGTGATTTCATCCACAGCATCATAAGCACGATACGTGCAACGTAGCTGCAATTTTAAGCCAAAGAAAATGGTGTTAATGAAATACACAAATATTGAATCCCCAGATACATATCAGAACTTCATATACAAGGGAACACAGTGATCTAAACATGGAATAGCCGAATTGTATATGTTGCAATGACATATCAAGTGGTAAACTTTACAAAGATACTAATTTTATTTGCATAATGAAGACTTGCAATAATGAGCCAGCACCTGCCCCGAAGAAGCATCCCAAAGATGAATTGGATGGTCACGAGATGTTGTTGCAAAAACACTGGTAACTGGGTCTGCAAATGCCAACCAAGATTCCAAATCAAGCTTTAGCTTAGAGTATTACATCAGCCGCTATAAAATATATGTTTTGAAATATCAAATGGAGATTCTCATTGTCATAATAATAATAATAGGATAAACTTAACAGGTTCTCCCCATGACAGAGTTACAAAGATACCTGAAGCAGACATGTACGGGTACCAACAGAAGTCATATACGGACTCTCCCTCATTCACAACACAATTTGCAGCATAGGAATCTGCAGCTTAAGAGTAAAAAAATAAAAGCTTAAAAAGGATGACTTCACTTAGAAGCAAATACAAACTAATCAAACCTAGCTCGACAATGAAGACTTTCATTCACAAATAATACCAAGCAAAAACTTTTATTCTTTTCATGAGAATATATTTGGAAGAAACTAATATTAGTACATAATATAATAAAATTTTAGACTAATATCTTCTGAAAGCGAACTTACCTTCATCAGCAGCTACAGAACACGCGTTAACATTATCACTCCCATAATCTGGTCTGGTTAAGAAGCAAACAAGAGTATAGTTAGCAAAACTTGTTTTTGTCCAATATAAAGCTAGCAGTAGCAGACACCATTGTTTACAATTTGAGAAAGTTGGTTTTTTGAATTGCATTTTGAGTAGTTATAAAGGCAAGAAAGTAAAACCGAAAATTGTTACCCAAACCAAATGGCACTGCTTTACTCAAATACAATTTACATTGCCCTTTTGTACTCTCCACAATCCACACAATGCAATCAATGGAAAACTTACAATGCGAAAACACGAAGCATATTGTCCTCGGAACTGGTAAGAAAGCACGACCCATCTGGAGACCTAAACCCAAAAAATTAAATACAAAATAAAAAACCAAAATTTGGAAAGAAAACAAAAGAATGAGAAAGCAAGGGTTGGTGCAACATGTACCATTTGACGCCCTTGAGAAAGTTGTTGGGGTTTGGAGTAGCTCTGAACTGGTGGCAGAAGTGGTAGGTTCTCTGTGGAGGAACATCGAACCGAATCGCAGGCCAAGCGTAGTCTTGCTCCGTTGGGTTTTCAGCAATTTCTGTGTCTGGGTTGGGCGAATGGGGTTGGCGACGCTGCTCTTCTTCTCCCATTGCTTAAGCTTGAGCTTAAGCCTCACTGATCAACTGCGTTAGCTACTTGGCTTTAGGCTGTATTTGGTCTTGCCGCCAAAAATAGGGTCCGCAGCTTCAGTTCGAAGCTGGGTCGTGACTTGTGCCAAGCCTCAAATTTAGCAGAGAATCATTTTTGGGCTTCAGTAGAAGAAACAAAACACAAGGCGAAAGAAATTCTTAAACAAGTTCTTAGCGGTGAAATATATTTTTCAATCCGTTATTATCAATAGAGTCGTTGTAGTATAGTGGTAAGTATTCCCGCCTGTCACGCGGGTGACCCGGGTTCGATCCCCGGCAACGGCGTGTTTTTCTTTATTAATTTTTTGCTTTTTTACATTTGATGTGAATTTTTCGATTTCCACGGCCTTCGGTTTAGGGCCTCGGGCTTTAAAACCCAAAAATAAAAAAAGCCCGCCCTCATTTTCAATCTCTCTCTCTCTCTCTCACTCACAACTCACATCCCCCTCTCTTCAGTCTTCACTGATCAGAATTCACCGCTCAGTCAGATATCATCTTCTTCTTCTCTAAACGGCACCGTTTCTGCTCCCATTCATTCTGGTGCTATCAAGATTTAAGGTTCTGTAATTTTGTAGCGTCTCTTAGCAAGCAAACTGCGGTTCACAGACTTTTTCTGTGTGCAGATTTTGCCATGGAAATTGATGAGGCTCAACGAGTGCTTCCCTTTCAGCTTCAGTTCGATAAGCCAGTTGCCTCTCAGGTTTCTTTTACAATTTCTCAATAAAATCCCCAATGTATATGTGGCAGCGTGCCAAATTCGGTCTTTGTAACTTTGAATTTTGAATGGCAGATTAAAATTGCAGAATGGAACCCCGAGAAGGATTTGCTGGCTATGGTCACTGAAGACTCCAAGATTTTGCTGCACCGTTTTAATTGGCAGAGGTTGTGGACAGTCTCTCCCGGTATCTCTCTCTCTCTCTCTCTCTCTGATTTTATGTTATTCTCGTCTTGAGTGCTTTGAGTGTGAGCTTAGTGGTACTTTTTTTTTTCTTTTCTATTTTTGAATTTTGACTAGGAAAGAGCATAACATCATTATGTTGGCGTCCTGATGGTAAAGCAATTGCTGTTGGGCTTGAAGATGGAACAGTTTCATTGCACGATGTTGAAGTAAGTAGCATAAACATTTTTTACGATATGAAGTTATAACCTATGCTTTTCTATTTTTTTGCCTCTTCATTTATGATTTTTAATGCAAGGCAGAACGGAAAGTTGCTGAGAAGCTTAAAATCCCATGGTGTTGCTGTTGTTTCTCTTAACTGGGAGGAGGATGGACAGATGAATAAAGTATGTCGTTATTGATCAAATTGTAGGCCATGCACCAATTTGGGTTTAGTGGGTGAAAATCACTTTGTTTTTATTTACTTGAACTTTTTTGTGTGTGTTAAATTTCAGCCAGAAATATATCTCTTCTTACAAAACTTTTGCCTGGATGTTTAACCATGCTCTTGCTTCCATATTTACTTGCTAACTTTTTTGAACTTCTGATGTTTCATTATACTTTAGAAATTTGAGATTAGAGTTAATTTACGAAAATATATATATCAAATTTATGACATAACAATATTAATCTGACTCTATTTCTGATATAATTTTTATAGAAGCTTTCGGGAATCATCTTTGTTAGTATTTTTCCTCTAAATTTTGGGGGGGGGGGGGGGGGGGGGGGTGGGTGGGGGTGTGGTGGGTGGTGGGTGGTGGTGGTGTGTGTTGGGAGAAGAAGGGGGGAAAGGAGGGAGATGAGTTTGTTTTTTAGCGGCAATGTATGGTTTCATTTCAATCCATTTCTTGAAAACTAATTTCAGGATGAGCAGGGCAGCATATCAACATATGAAGACCGTACTCCTCATTACTTCCCACCTCCTCCAAGAGTTCCACGGATGCCTGGACTGGTATCTGGAGATACTGGTTTTATAGATGATAGTGAAGATTCATTTCGAGAGCTGTCAAATTCTTCACAGCAACGATTTAATATCCTCTGTAGTGGGGACAAAGATGGATTCATTTGCTTCAGCATATTTGGGATTTTCCCAATAGGGAAAATTGTAAGTTGTAACATGTGAAGCATTCTTAAAAAATGATGGAGTTGATAATGCTTTATTATGTTAAACTACTTATTTCAGTTTATGTGTGATATATCACTTAACTGCCTCTGTTATCTTTAATTTTTAACGCACTTGCAATGTGCCAGAACATACACAACTTCTGTGTTCCTACTCCGCTTATGGATACAAAAGCTGAGTGCAGACTTCAGAATGCTTCTGTTCACAAGGTACATTCATCCTTATTTCAGTTTAGTACTTCTGCATGTGGGGAATAGTTGATGGCAAAGTTACTGTCATGGTCTTGGAAGATTTCTTTCTGTTAGGATTTTTCCATTTCCTAATGCGATCATAATTTCCAGTTTTACCTTTTATTTTATTTTATTTCACTTTAACATCATATGCTTCATTTTTGAAGCTTTTCGCAGGCCAACAGAAAAATACTTTACCAGATCAAGCTGATGTTGTTACATGTTGTCATTAGGTTGCTTTGTCAAAAGATCTTTGTCATTTGATAGTCATATGTTCAGGAGAATTGAGTGAAGATAGGAAAGAATCAGACAACAGGCCAATGACTCAACATGGTGTGCGTGGCTTACACTGCACAGTGCTTGATACATCTATATTTTGGAAGAGGTAGCTTTCTTATAAAAACCAGGATACCACATATTGCTAGTCTCTATCATCTCTATCATCTCTTTCTTTTTATCTTTTTGTTCACTGTTTCAATGCTTACCAATAACTGCTCTAGATGTAAAGTTTTGGGCTCCGACATCAGTTTAGACGTAGTTGACATAGTCATGCTTAGTATTGCACCCCGTTTATGTTTTCTACTCAACTGTTGATTTCCCTTCTGCATTTATAATGTTTTATGACTGTCTTTCTCATTGTAGGAAAAATGAGCTTCACCAAGTGGCTCAACAAGCTTCTAACATTGAGGAATTGGTTGAGGTTATTCGGGCATCACTTTCAGTTATGCATAAGCAATGGTCTGATGCTATGCACACTTTTCATGAAAAGTTTGATTCTCTTTCTAATCTGATTATTGACAATGGTAACTTCTCAATGACTCTGTATCCCTCTTTCTTGATGCAGTTCTTGCTTATTTTAGTTTTCCATTCATACATTTCCTACCATTTGTATATAGGACTGGACTCTTGTCCCCAAGAAGAGTTTTTGAGTCTTTTAGGTGGTGCAAGGACTAGTCCAGCAGTTCATCAATTTCTAGTTAACTCTCTTGGTGAAGTGGTATGCTTAGTCCTATATAGAAACCTCTTTTGACATTAGCATTTAGTGATATGCTAAAAAAAGTGTACATGAGAGCATGGTGGATTCAACAAGTGTATTTACTAATAGGGTGTGAAGCGCGTGTCAAAGGCTGTTTGTGGTGCCGGGAAAGAACTTCAGCTTATTGTCCTAAATCATCTCCAGGTGCGTTATTGATAGCTCTTGCTGTTGATGCAATAGTTTCCTGTTAGGAGCAATTGATTTTTGTTCTACTTTTTGTTGGTATCATCTTGTACAAAAAGGTACAACACTTAATAGTTCCCTGATCAGGATCTATATTAAAATACAATGCTTCTCATACATGGATATGAAACTGACGGAAGTAGGAAATATTATTTACCTTTTTTTAAAGTTCACAAATTGATCCATGTTTATGTTTACAGAAGTAGTAAACCTGCTGCCTAATATATATGATCCTGTTTTCTAGTGTTCCTTCTATCAAAGGGTTTGGGTGCAAACTAAACATAACTGCCTTTTTCCAGCCTGCTGCAGAAATTATTGCATTCAGGATGGGCGAACTAAGAGGCCTTTCAAGATGGCGAGCAAGATATCAGGGTATTGGTTTGGATGAGGCACTCATCAATAATGCGACAGAGAAAGCTGGAATGATACTTATACAAGTAGAACGATTTATTAGGGTGCTTTCAACTGTGGTGCAGCAGGTTTGTTTGCATCTTAAAAGCTCGTTTATTTTAGAATGTTCTCAGATGGAGAATAAATATTGCTTGTATAACTATATGCATGATCTAGCAGATTTCCTACTTTTCTTTTCCTTCACTGTTGCCAACTATATTTACTACATAGGCTGTAGTCAGAAATGATAGTTGCTCGGATATCTTAAGATGATTTTCTGTTAATTTAGAGAAACCATTGTTATTTAACTCCAAAAAGCCACCTGAACTTTTAAAAAGACTAACATTAGAAATAACTGAAGAAGTATAATAATTCAGGCAGTTTGATGATTATGTTCTGTACAAAATGAAAAGTTTCTTAATTTCTGAAATTCTGACGTATTTTCTTTCAGTTTTCAAATTTCTTCAACTGGCTGTTGAAATGTATAAAGTTACTTATGTCAGAACCTAGTGATCATCATCTTCTACTGTACAATAGGTCTGTGCCACATATTCTTCTTTGTTTCATCTGCCTACCAGCATATATTCTTTAACTCACAACATAACACTTTGGCAGTGAACTTGTTGTTATATTCTTGAAGTTTTTATACGATCAAGATCCTGTGAAGCAGTTGCTGGAAGCATCAGAAGCTGATGACCATATTGAAGTTGGTTTGTAAGTTGTTTTTAAATTACACTGACGGACAATCTAGTGTATAGTACAACCATTTTCTCAATTGGTATATTCTATCATTTAGTATCTTTTATGCATATCATAGTTATGGCTTATCTGTAGCCATCTATTTTGTATAGCTGCAGATGGTTTGATATCTAATATCCTTATTGCCTGCACAGCACATCCAAATTAAAAACACCAGATACTTCGTGCATATCTGTATACATGCATGTGCATATGAAGAATGGACATGTGTGCTTGCATGTGTGGCAATTCTGCAAGTATATGGATTCTCATATTAAATCTCTAAACAGTATGAAGTTGCCTTGTTTTCAGGGAGACAATGCAGAGAGTTAAAGAATTAGTTCAGTTTGGGGGATTTTCAGATTTTGAATATCTGCAAAGGACATTAGCCAAGGAATTTCAGCAGGTGGAGTCTAGGTACGTAGATGGTTGGCGAATAAGTTCAGTTTGGGGGATTTCCATGCCCTCATCTATAAATTTTTCCATGGAACCTGCAGTCTCATAAATTGACGTGCTTCCATTCCTCAAAATGTAACCATATCATTATTTACTGTTAAAGGAAAATGTTAATCTATTATGAGCTCTCTGACAGAGATCAGAGAAATATTGCTTTAATGATTTCAAATCACCATTCCTGTTTTTAGTGGTTCTAGCTATCAAATTTTTTTTTTTTCCTTTTACTGCAGCCAGTAAACTTAACTTAATTACTTCAGTCACCATGAAAGTATAAATTTGTTTATTCTTTACTCCAAAACTTTCCCAAGTAACTTGAAATGAAAATGAGATCCTGCTTGATTAACTTTACACCGAGTCATTGACAAAGACAAGCAAGTGGGCGTGCACACACTCACATATAAGCATGTACACATACGTTCTTTGAATAGTACGTGCTTTTTCTATTTGAACTTACAGTTACCCCTTGTTCTTTTAGTTTTAAGGAGGCTTTTCGGATGCCTTTTACTACAATTTCAAGAAAGATACTGTGCGGGGATTTATTGCCGCTTTGCCCTCTTCCACCTTCGTCAGCATCTTTGTCTTCCACCATTCCGATGTCAGTATCGTATTACAAGGTATTTATTGTTTTTGCAATTAAGGATGTTTTTAACATGCGTGATCAACCAGCAATTGTTCTATTATTCGGAAAAATCAAAAAGGGATTCCAATACTTCAAATTCACTATCAATGGCATTAACTCTTTGTTTTCTTTCATACTCCATAGGATGCCTCCCAATCTGTCTCTTCTCATCAGAGTCAACACATGCTTCTTGATTACATATCTTTCCAAATACCAGATGATTCTTTCTCCGGAGTTTCGAATTGTATAGGCATAGTGAGAGGGTTTATGCTTGACTCGATCAGTGTAAAGAGGGGTTATACTTCACTAGAAGCTGTATTATTGTGTGTACCTGGTGGTTATTGCTGTGCGGATCTTTCCTTATATAAGGTAAAGACCTAAGTTACCATGTGCAGTCATCTCAATTTTTGTTTTTTGGAAGGTCACTTAAAGTGCTTTATAATGTATAACAGGAAAGTCAGATTGTTCTGTTATTGAATGAAACAACTGCCACTTCTGAAAGTTCTGGAACTGCTTCTATGATGATTGTGCAAGCAAATGACCTTCCATTTGTATCTATCTCAAGATCCACTGGTCTAAACTACTGGAAGTTGCATCAACTAGAGGTAATTCTAATCTTTGCTCCCTCACGCATTCATTGTGTTAAATTACTTAATATAAAAAAATCCTGTGACCCCCGTTCTCTCTGTTCGCATGTTGCTCTGTGGTATATGATACTTTTCTAAAACATGTACATTTAGGACTCTGTCTTTCACTTGCAAATGGAGAATGAGAAGGTTCGCAGTATACCTCACTCTGTTATTGCTCCACTGGCAGTCAGTTGTAAGTTCTTTAATTCTGAGTTCAAATCAACTTGTTCTATCACTTGTGTCTGCAACAAGGGAATTGTGCGTGTTTTTGTTTTTGTTTTTTGAAATATTGGCTGAATTTGTTGTAACAGCATCAAGAGGCGTGGCTTGTGTTTTTGCTGCAAGAAAACGTGCCTTGGTCTACATTCTGGAGGAAGATGAAGACGAAGTCTCAGATGCAGAATGACTTGTATATATAAATTAATTTCTCACTCACTCCTAGGACAAATTTGTTTGTTTTACATTCTCTTCCTCGGCGTGTATCATAATTTTGTTCTCGCAAACAAATGTGTTTTAAATTTTGTTTCTAGAGCATGTGTCATAATTATTTTTCTCTCGTAATTAATTTACATTTTGTAAATATAAAATAGAGAACTGAAAATTGGGCTTTTATTGTGGACCAAAACCAAAAAAATCGGAGGTTGCTTTTTGGTACGAGTAACATCTGAATTTCTTTGCAAACTCAATTTAACAAAATACCTTCTACCCCAAAAAAGAAAAAGAACGAAGCTTTGATGATCATGAAAAATAAGATGAAATGTCTATCGCCATATGTTCTTGAAAAACAAATAAGTCAACATAGAGCTTCTTATTGCTGATGAAATGTGAAAACATGAAACGATCCAACAATTTTAATTATTAATATCGAATTACAAAGCAACACAAAACGCACATTAGCGGTGTCAGATCGCCACCAACACAAACTAAGGGCATGATAAAAGTTCAGCATACTAGCAAATGAGTGTAGAACTCGCCTACCCTCATATTATCATAATCACTTACAAATGTAAACAAGAAAAAACCTTCGCAGACTCTCTAGTTATACAGGAAAGTTTCCACTCCGAAATGCTATTCTCAGATTAGCAAAGGCCTTCAGTTGAAACAGCTCAACTCCTGTTGGTTTCAGAACTTGCAGGCAAGAATGTTGTTTTATGTTGCCAGCAGTAAAACACAACTGTAAAAGCAGGTGTCAATAGAAGACATAAGCTTACCGCACACGAACTGTACAAGCAGAGCAGTCCCAAGAATGTCAGGCTTGTATTCCAAGAAACAGCAGGACAGCTCGAACTTAAGGTTTTATCCATTGATATCCGCCCACAACCATAGTCCTCCATTGTGTTAGAAGCTGCAGCATGACAGGAATCAGGGGGGCGGGGAAGACGAAAGCCTAGAGACACCAAAATCCGATCAGCTTTGCCTCGTACAAGTCATATTTATGAATCATCCAACTCAACTAGCTGTGCCCGTCTCTCAGCAGCCTTCTTTCTGATGAATATGCCCCATCTAAGGGCTGCCTTGAGCTTGAGCCAGCCAACAACAGCTTTTCCAGATGAACGACTGCGATCATCATCAGTACTGTAGTTCACTGGTGGAGTGGGGATGTATGCTGTGGAATAAGGATAATTGTCTTCAGTAACGTTCATGGAGGCATGTCCATAACCGTGACCGTGACCTTGACCTTGACCACCCATGTTAAAGATACGAAGTAGATGCTGCATATCTTCATTTTCAAGCATCTCATGGCTCCTCATACGAATTTCTTCCTCTGGGAAGAGGTCCTCAACTCCCCTATAAGAAGTAAGATTGGATGTACCAATATTCTGGAACCCTGATGTGGATGACTGTGGGGGACCGAAGGCAAGCATGTTTTCATTTCTTTGAAAATGAGCCTGGTTTGAAGTGCTAGGCAACTGATTCTGTAGAGGAAATGCCAAGCCATCAAGCTGAATGGGAGCACTGAGATTTACGTTCTGTGTTGAGAATCTGGTAGCCATGCCATCATTATAACCTAGAGAGAGAGAGAGAGCATTCACAGACGTTAGAAACCACAGTTTAGCCGAAACACTCATAACAACAGTTTTTTCCTTTCATATCTCGGGATTTTAAAACACATACCTACACTTGAAAAAAACACAAGTTTGCAGGGCTAGTTAAAAGAATAATTGAATATGACCAATTTGTGCCAAAATTTTATATATATATATACCTCCTACACTTAGGCCCGAGTCCATAGTAGGCTGTTCTGCAGAAACTGAAACTGGAAGGCTAGGTAGGGTGAATTGATCAAATGAGTTTGGATAATCTTGTGTGGCCAATGGAACCTCAGGTAGAGAAGCCTCTGGACTCTTCTGCTGCTTAAAGTTTAAAAGAGACTTTCCATCATACTCCATCACATGCATCCAGTTGTCATATGCCTTCTTCACCAAACCGTCCACATAGACCTGAAAGAAACAAAACCATTCACAATTCTCTCAGATTCACCTTTTTGGCATAGTTTAGAAACTAAAGAATTCTTTTCTGGAAAATCTACTAACATATAAAAAGTATCGCTTTAACAGCCCCAATAAAACTTTGAGGGATCACAGCTAATTACTACTTTGCATCACTTCAGATACATTAACCATGTCAATCTCCTCTGGAGAAAGAGGGTTGTTTGTAAATAAAATAGAAAGTGCATATGGACTGGATTCTTCGGTGATAAAGAATTGCCCAGTTGGACAAAACGGAGGCAACCTAATTCAGTTTAGTGGTTTACAACATTGAACTTGTAGTATCAGTTGTTATAAGAAGGAACACAAAACAATAAAATATATCAAATCCAGGCAGTATGAAATATACATGAAAAAAGAGAAACCAGAGGGTCACATACCTTCTGACTGTCCGAGAGTGAATCGGCAGAGTAAAATTGTTCATTGGTAATTAAGCCGCTCAACTCGTAGATATCGTTAAAAACAACGCCAACATTCCTTGCATCATCAGGATAGTAGACATAGAGTTTCCCAACTAGAAGACAGGTTTTTGCATGCTGTATAAGGACATCCCACATCTTATTCGACATGCCACTTCCAAGAATCTATGACAAATGGACAGAAAAATAATTAAGAACTGAAACTTCATTATCTGAACATGACAAACAATTCCACAATCTTACATTCCGCAATCTCTGCGAGTCTCTAACCACAAGTCGTAGGAAGTCTTCAACTGTAACAATTCCAGCTTTATTCAGTCTCTTGTGGAATGAGCCATCTTTTCCGATTTTCTCCAATCTCCAGACCTCATCATTTAAAGCAGGTGGGTAGTGTTTCTTGTATACTGTAAAGCACACAAAACAAAACTGACCGTTCTGACTTTTTTTCAGCTAACAAACAAAGGAAACATGAAATAACACTAATTATGAACTCACATTCCCCACGGTGATCCTTAACAGTAAAGGCATCTGTTTTTGCTTCCCGTATACGAATGCCCTCGCAATAGCCTGAGGCAACTTTCAGTCCTAGCCTGAATTTTCTGCTCCTAATCCAGCTAGAGTTATCAGTAAATGTTAGCTCCCCTAGTGTTCCTACACCTTCCTTCAGAGTCACTTGCAGATCCCCAGTCAGAAGTGGCCTCTTTCCTTCACGCTCTTTCACCACATGGCTCTCAAATTCTTCTTGGGTCCAGTTATCATCATCCTCATTGTTAAAATCACCTTCAAGCACAACAACATCTAGTTTCACCACAGACTCTGGGCCTGATGTCACAACGTGCTTTGTATTTGCATCAATCAAGACAATAGGGATTGCAGAACCCCACTCCCCTTCTACTTTTCCACCAGTAAAGAGAGGAAGAGACAACCTAGACCTAAAGTGCAGCTGCAAGTGTCTTCCATCAGGCCCTTCAATTTGTTTAGGAGAAGACCTGCTGTTTTTGAACCCATTAGAAGAACAAACTATTTATATGGAGGCATCAGAACTGCCTAAATAGAAAAATGGAAACAACAGAGGATCGGAACCCATTAACAAACAAGGAGGAAATGGGGGAAAGGGTTGATACCTTCCAGTAAGTTTGGCAGAGCCTAATTTTGCTAAAGCACGCTCCACCTCTTCACTAACCTGTTCAGCAGCGTTAAATAAATAAGAAACATCCAACAATGCTTCGCACACAATATACTTATATAAAAGGATCGAAAACTAGTCATTAGACATTCATATAGAGACAGTTATATTAAGCTTTCACAGAGAAGACAAAAGTCCACAAGAAAATAAAAATATCTTACAACTCTACGTAGAATCGGCTCCAATGACGAGCAAAGCTTTTGCAGACTATCCACCTTGAGAGCTTCAACAATTACACTGCATTAAGTTGAATAGTATCGATAAACAACATTTTGAGTGCATTCATCATGCTCAAGACATTCAATTCATTCCAGGCTTATATTCTTTCTTTCTTTTATTTTATTTTTATTTTCTAAAAGTAGTTTTTTAAGTCCATCTCTAACAAATGAATAACATGAATCCACAACAATATAAGCCAAAATTGATTAATTTCCAGATACTGTGCCCAACATAATCCCTAAGAGAATTAGATAACACAATGAAATTGTTGTGTTTAAGAATAAGAGAAGCATCAGACATCTGAAAAGAAACTGATAGAGTCATTAGACGACTTGTATGTCACAATTAGAGAAAATGCGTGCCACACTACGGGGCCCCAACACTCTTTTCGCCTCCACAAGTAGAGAAAATGCGGACTTGTATGTCAGCCACCATCCCTTATGATAAAAAAAATTAACTCCAGAACATTATAGTTGCCCCTACTTGCGATATATGGGAAGTTGGGCATGAACACACATAAGTTATAGAGTGGGCATGAATTAATTACATATAACTGAGACCAAGACCTTTGAGGGGGGAAAAAGCTTCTTAATCATAATTGCACTGTGAGCAAAAAACTTCTTAATTGTACTTTTTACATATTATTCACAACAAATAAATGAGTTTTGAGTTTCTATAGCACATTTATCAGTTCAACACTTCAAGGTCCAATATTTCTCACACAAAACACAAAATTCTAACAGATTTCATATCCATTTTTACGTTACAGAACACACCCAAACAATTAACAAATTACTTCAAATTAACTGGAAATCCAAGTTTTTTTAACCAAACAAAAAAGGACCTGGCTAGAGCAGGCCGTTTCCTATCTGGCTGGCCTTCTTCAGCTGAAGACGAATCCAAACCTCGCTTCTCCCTCGCCATACTATTCGATCTCTCCATGTACCTTGTCTGCATCTTCACCGTTACCAAAACTAAACCTCCTGTTTGGTTGCTGAGAAAGTGGAAGAAACCAATCAGACAAAATACACAAAACTTTCAAATCACTTAGAGCTAACGTTTAGTTTGACTTGAATTTTCCATTCCCAGACGCAAACACACACCAATAAACAAACAAAAGTCAACAAAACGACTCGAATTTATTTTCTTTCTTCCGTTTTCTGAGCAGCCAAACAAAATACGAAATCTGATCCAAAACACGAGTCGTTCTCTGCTTTATTCCATGTGTGATGTGTGGAATCAAATTGGATGAGAGGAAAAGGGAAAAGTAGGGAAAAAAAGCGAGCGGGAAAAAGTGAAAAAAAAAAAACCTGAGAGGGAGAGAATTTGAGGAATCTGAGAAGTTTCGTCGAAGCGTCTGCGAATTTTCTCGCTCGCTAACGTCTTTGAAACAATTAAAAGAGAGAGATAGGCTTTTTGTCCCAGTGTGCTGGGCTTACAGTGGCCCTCTTTTTTTTTTTTCTTTTTTTTTTTTCTTTTGCTCCAAACAGTGACGAATCTCTCGCTGCTCCTTGGTCGGGTGGCTGAGATCTTTTGCGAGCAGACAATCGGCCGATAAGGACCGTTGGATCCATTGAAGTTTAGGAATCTTTTGAATTTTTTAATGATTGGCCACGTTAGTCTTCGGGTGTGCTTGCGTGTGTTTGTATGGGTCCAGAAAAAGTGTGCGCTTTGGCGATTGTAGCCGTCTAATTTAAGATTTTATTTTTTCCAAAAATGAACGAGTATTAAAAGAAAATTAAGAAATGAGTGATGAAGAAAGTCAAGCATGCTTAAGGAATCAAACTGCAATTTTTCTTCCTACTAATCTGATACGAACAAGCACCAAAACTTCTGGTATTTACTATTTCAATTTGTTTACTTTGCTAAGCAACTTCATTTTATGATTAGGACATTTCTTTCTGGTTATGTGTAATGAATGAGTTCTTTTATTTCCATCTGACTTGATAAATCCTTCCGGTGATTATCACACCACCACGTGATACTACAATTCCCTTGTGTCATAAGACGTGTATTTATTATTATTTATACGTGTGTGACGGTCACACCTAAGTATTTCCATTGCCCATCATTACTATTTTAATAATTAAATCTGTTCAACAAATTGAATTCCTCTATAAAGGGAAGAGAGCTTCACTTTAACATAGATACTACAACATATGCAGTAAAGGATGAAAGATACAATATATCCAAAAGAAATATAAAGAGATTATGCAGAACAGAAAAATGTAACACATCCCATTTCAATCAAAGGTCTAATACAAAAATGGGCAGTATACAACTAAAAGCTTGATTCAAACAACCAAAAACTCCAGACCCAAATGGAAGTTCTGGGCAGCTGAGTTCACTACTTCATATTTCTCTATAGGAAAGACATGTTGATCCTACAACCTCAACGAATCGGGAAAGGGAAGACCAAAACCTAGCGCCTCTTCTTGGTCTTTTCCGGTCCCTTCCTTTTATCTCTTTTACGTTGCAGCTTGGGCCGTGATTTTCGTTTTGCAACTTTTTTCAAAGGTTTTGTCTTGCTCACAGGCACATTGTGCTTTTTAGAAGCTCCAACTGATTGGGGTATTGCTGCCTCCGTCTTTTCATCTGAATCACTTTCCTCTTCTCGAGAGATCTCGCTTGTTGTCACAGTGACTTTCATGTCACCATTGTCATAAGTCGTTGTACCTTAAGCAATAACAAAAGGTAAACTCAAATGCTGATTAAGCATGAACTGAAGCATTACAGCATAATAGACCACAATCCACCTCTATTTATATAAAATCCAAGGACAAATTCACTGATAAGTTCATATATCTGACATTCAAAAAGCCATTACTATGACTTGTACTTTTATATTTGTTTAGGCAAGAACATTCAAAGGGCTTTAAATGAGTCATCAAAAGACTTGTGCCCAACAGTTTAAACCTTTTTGGTACTATTAGTTCTATAGAAACATTTCATATATCACAAGTATGTGAAGAAATCTATAATTAGGGAAATATAAAGAATTAATAACTCCCATCTTGCCATACATAATGAATAATCTGTGATCAGTAGCAAGTGATGTGATTAAATTGCCACTTAAGTCAAAGATTTCCTAAATTCAATAGTGTGTGCCTTTGGTTCCAGCTTTGTTACTGTCTCGCTAACCAAAACACCAACCACTAAGAAGTTGGTTAGAGACAGCAGCGTTAGCAGCACTAGAGCACCCAACATAACCTATGAGTTCTTAGTAGGTACTGACACATAAAAGTAGCTTAAATACATGTTTGTATCCATTGTGAAACAAAGTTTTGGAAAATACCTGAAACTGGTAGAGCTGGCTCACTACTTTCATCATCCTCGTCATGCTCATCACTCTCATCAGCTGCTGTGTCAGTGGCTGGGGAAGCGTCACCATTAAGAGCCAGTTCCTTTTCTAGTCTCCTCTGCAACAAACGTTACCAAAGGAAGGTAAGACAATGAAAACTTGGGTTGTTTTTCAAGTACGTTAACATACATTTATCAGTGCCCTTGTAAAAAAAAAAAACAAAACAAAATCAAAAGAAGAATCTCATAAAGGATGAAAAATGAATGAACAACGATGGCCCCTTTTCTCCCTATTCCTGACCCCCACCCCACAGCAGAAAATTAAAATCTTTGTGCCTCAAAATTCAAGAATTACTGGGTTAAAATGGTTTAAGGAGCCAAAGTTTACCTGAGGTCAAATCCCTTGCATAAGGTGAACAGTTGCAATATGGCTTTGACTGCCTGAGAGGACATGCTCAGAAGCAATAACCCCCTATCATGCATGTGCAATATGGCATTCTCTTCTGATTTCTATGGTGGAAAATGTTTGCGGAACAAGACTAAGTTTGTTGACATTGGTTACCAAAATTTTCAAAATTTTCAGTTTTTGGCATAGAAAAATGGTGCTACTGGCTTTTTCCAACAAAAAGGCTCTGGTAATATCCCTAGCAGAAGTATCCCTCCACAGTAACTACCATCCTACCAGAAGTTGAATCTTCTGTACTATAATAATTTTTTACGTTACGCACGTGAAAATCATCATAGGGAAAAAGAGAAACAAAGTTTATTTGCAGACATACAACAATCAATAATCAAATTTTCTTCAGAAATTAATAATATGAAAGCACAACTAACCAAAACTTGACAATATAATTGCATTATTGTAGACAGCTTGATAATTCTATTCATATTTTCAGGATTCATGGCTCGTATCAGACAATCAGACCAACAAAACAGAGACTTAGTGGTCAATGGGAAGTGCTATTCCTGATCCACATCCTAATAGTTCTTACGTTCCAAGAAATTGCGGTCAATAAATAAACTTTACATATATTTTAGCTTTTTCAGTCATCTGCAAACAAAAACAGCAACTTGGCAACAATGAGATTACATCAATAGACTATTATCCAAAGTTCAATAAAATACAGCTACATCATTGCACGAAAAAATACCATAAAAAAGAGGCCATCCAAGGGTCAAAAATTGACCATAAATTCTAACCTTTTTGCGCAGCTCAAGACGCTTACGCCGTAGCGCCTCCCCTTGCTTCTTCTCGGCTTCCTTTCTCCTTTTCTTCTTCCTCTTGTGAAACCCAGACACAAAATCGCTTCACAAACCAAAGCCCCCCAAAGTTAAACACCCAAAAGAAGTAAACATTAAACCCCAAATATGAAAAAGACCCAATTCACAAAATACGAAGATAACAAAATTCAGGGCTTAGTTTTCGTTACTGATGAAGCTCATGATGGCGGTGTACTACCTGAGATCTTTCTCGTTGAACGTGACGGCGAGAGCCTTGTTTTTAAGAGCCCTCTTCTTTATGTGACGGCCTCGGGGATTTGGCGCCGGAATCGCTTCCACTTCGACCTTGCCTACCATTGCAGCTTCACTGCTTCGAGTTGGTGCGCTTGTGGTTAAGAGGCCGGTTCACAAGCCTTTTTCTTCAGTATATGAAAGTGGTTTGAGCAGATTTGACTTGGCCCAAATAGTTTGAGTACATTCAACTCGGCCCAGAACATATAATTTGGGATTTGGATATCCAGCCAGAATGGACCTAGGTCAGATTGATGCCCAAAGCCATTACACGACCCTTTTTCGGGCATGACGTAAAATCCAGCATTAAAACAAAGGGTTTTCTAAATTCTAATCAATCAGTGGGATTTCAAATGAGATTTTCTATTTAAACCCTACACTTTTCTTAGTTCATCTCAATACTTTAATTATGAAGTTGTAAGTTTTATTATTGTGTAAAAAGACAAAAAAGTCATCCAATTTAATACCCTAATACATCTATACACACACCCCACCACTCTTCATATTAAGTTTTAGAAAAATACAAACTCCTCTACATCGTATTGCCAGAGACGTAGAACATTGACGAGCATGCCTCTTAAAAATCTGTGTGGGAGCTAATGAAAAGACTTGTTGATTGTTTGGCTGTAATACTTGTTGATTGCTTGGCTGTAATGATCTTATTCTCTTCCCTTTGTTGATTGCTTTTTTTTTTTTCTTTTTTACCTGATGTTTTGGTAAAGCTGTTCACTTTCTCTATAAAGTATTAAATTTTGGATTTGGGGTTCTATTTGTTTGTGTTTTTTTTTTTTGCTGGGAACAGTAATATTATTGTCACTTCTGGAATTCCAGTATGCATCTAAAATCATAATCCTGCTACTGCTGCTTCAATAGTTGGGTTATTTTTCTTGTTGCTTTTCCACTCTAATAAAAGCTTCAATGTATTCTCCATTGATGGCCGATCAAATGGCCTACTCCTATCGCAAAGTGTAGCAACCTCAAGTACCAGTTTTTATCTCATCTCAAAGTAAGTGCCTAAAGTTTCAGTACATAGTGTTTCAATGTTTAAAAATTTTGGATGGCATTCGGAGGTAGAAATCAAATAAGAATCACATATTATGCACAAAAAATTTACCACGTACTTCCTCCTCTAAGGGTAGTTTGTGGGGTTTAAATATAAAATTTCTTTTATTTCTTATTTTTTCAGTTTGGGGTGTATTTAAGGGTAGTTTGGGAAGATATTGGGATTTTATTAGAAATTGTGAAAATTTAAATTAAAAGTTGGGGTAAACTTAGAACATGGGGTGAACTAAGAGAAATGTGGAGTTTAAATAGAAAATCTCTTTCAAATTATGGACTTCTTCTAATATTGGAAAGAAAGAATTACTACCAAAATAAGAGCTAATTAATGTAACATTAACAACGTTGAAACATTGATTTGCTATTTTAAAACTAAACGGGATTTGAATTGAACTTGGTATAATGTAAGATCGGATTATTACCTATTACATCTTAGTCTAGTGATATATATGTTTCAAATAGTAGTGTATAACCTTTTTTTTAAAGGATTTTTTTTATTGAAAAGGCGATAGTATGCTAAATTCAGACACATAATACGAATACTAAGACTCGAACTTAAAAATGAATCCTTTGCAAGTAGTGTATAACTTTAATTGTAATAATCCAAACATTTTCTTTGTCACCAAATATGATGTCAAAAACTATTGACACTTTTGTTTCGCATCCCCAATGGGCAGGGACAAGTCACAATTTTATTTATCGCATATACACTTTTCCCTTTCCTTTTCGATGGATGTCGAAGCAGCTTTGGCCCCAACGCTACATTTCTTTATCTTTTGTGGGCATCATAGAATAAACCGAATGATACAAATTACAATCAACCCAACAACTAATTTCGGTTTTTTAAGGTTTTTAGGTAAATGAAACCAATTTCCGTTGGCATCGTTCACATCCGGTTCGCTTCATTCAACCTCAACCAAAGTGAACCGGTGTCTGCGCCAACGAGCGCATAAATTTCTACATCAGACTTCAGACTCCAAAGAAGAGCCTCAACGACTCTTTGAAGACTTGAAACACAATCCAACATGGACCGACCCGAGTCCGCTCAAGCCGTACTCTCCGACCGGTTCCTCATAAACGGCACCGTCACTCCGGTGACTCTATTCGCCGATGGAGTTCTCCGGTGGTCGGAGAGAGGTCAACGGAGCTTGATCGTGGAGAAGGAGGTCCTCGGGTTCGCAGCGGAAGGTCCGAAGATCAGGATCAGAGCCTTAGTGGAAGACGGAGATGGAATCTGCTGCGTCGCGAGCAGAGGAGCTATGGTGAGGAAAGAATTCGTCTTCAAGCCTCTCTCTGAGGACTCGCATAGGCTCTGGTGCCAGAAGCTCCGCGAACACATTGATTCTCTGGGTAATCATCATATGCTCTATTTGGCTTCTGTCCTGTTTGGTTGATAGGAAAATGCAGGAACGGAAATGAATGCTTGGGAAGTTTTGAGTTTTGAGTTTTGACTTTGGGTTGTTTGACCGTTGCGCGATTTTGAATTTCCGTTGTTTTTGTTTCAATTTTGTTCACTTAAGCTACTGAAGCTCTTTTTAGTCTAAATTCCACTTAAGTTTTTTTTTTTTAAAAGCCTAATTATTGAAAAGAAATTCAGTTTTTGGTTTTTTTTAATTACTTCTCGCATTTATTGTGATAACATAGATGGTAACTTATTCTCTTTGTAACAGGGCGGCCAAAGAGGCTCTTCGTTTTTGTGAATCCATTTGGTGGGAGCAAATCCGCTTCAAAAATATATGCTGAACACGTAAAACCTCTTTTCCAGGATGCTAATATCCAATTTACACTACAAGGTTCGGAATCTTCCTTAAAATCTTGCTTAATAGTTGATGTGCCAAGTTTTGGATTTGTGGATTGTAGGTCAAGTTATTGTATCCCCTTTGTAATTATTTTTTCAATTAATGTTTCAGAAACTCAATATCAACTACATGCCAAGGAAGTTGCTAAAACACTAGATCTTTCAAAGTATGATGGCATTGTTTGTGTTAGTGGGGATGGAATCTTGGTTGAGGTTGGTTGCGAATGATCACTAGCTATGTGAATGTGATTTTGTTGCAGAGTTATTAAACACAAGGAATGCCATCTTGTGATTGTGCAAACAACTTCCTCGAGGAATTTCAAATTACTTATGTACAATGACCAGCCCTTTTGTTTTCCTCCAATGAGTTATATATATATTTTTTTTAATAAATTTTTTGGGCAGAGCTGCTGGTAATTTGGTAAACATATAGTATTAATTTGTTCTAACAAGTTTTTAAAGCTGCGACGGTCTCTAACTGAAAGTGGCAAATCAACTGACTGGCAATGTTATTAGTCTGAAACACAACAAAGAATCTTTTTTTGGTTTTGTTTTATGTTTATATCATGCTAATCCGGTACATTTCTCTTCAGGATCATATGCATAGATTAAGCTTACCATTTTCTTCTTATAAGCATTGCACTTTTTAGTAGGTAGTAAATGGACTCCTTGAGAGAGAGGATTGGGAAGCTGCAATAAAGATGCCTCTTGGAGTAGTTCCTGCAGGTTCAATCCTCTTTCTCTCTCAATTTTCTTTATATTTAGAAAGAAAATAAAAATCTCTGAAAATTTCTAGATCATTCATGTTATCGAAGGTGAGGCCACTGCAGTGAATTGTAATAATTTGTGCATCAAAACAAACAGAGTTATTAGTTGGTTGTTTTCAAGATTAATTTCTGACAAGAGATGTTTCTTCATTTAGGTACAGGAAATGGAATGGCAAAATCTCTTTTGGATTCTGTTGGTGAACCTTGTACAGCATCTAATGCTATTCTTGCCATTATTCGAGGTTACATATGCTGTCTGTGCATCATTATTTGTGTTCAAAATAATAGCATTGCTCCCTTTCTCTCCCTCTAATCTGTTGGTACTTAGTTCTTTTGATTAATGATATTTTCTTCTTTGTGGTTTATTTATGGCCAGGGAATAAGCGTTCACTGGATGTAGCTACCATATGGCAGGGGAAGACCAAATTCTTCAGTGTATTGATGCTTGCATGGGGTGAGTCAAAACTATCACCACTAGATAGTGGAATATACTATGCTATTTCTATAAGTTTCTAGTTGTACTGGAATAATTCCTACTAGAATATCTGATTCTCACAGCAATTAAAAAATGTAATATGATTTTTCATATGCTTTCAGGTTTAGTGGCAGATGTTGACATTGAGTCTGAGAAGTATAGGTGGATGGGAAGTGCTCGTCTAGATTTCTATGTAAGTTTACCTCTCATTTATTGTGTTCTTCTTTACTAGTTTATGCCGTTGCTCGTTTAGATATTTGTGTGCTTGTGTATCCTTTTACGTGATTTGTTGCCCTGGTATTATTATTAACTACTGCATTGAATTTAAGTCTAGAATCAAAACTTCCAAGTATAACACTGTTTGTTTTGTTAAATTAGTTGCTGTACAAATTTTTAGGACCTAATAGTGTCTTCAAATAGGAATTATTATAGAATGCTTCAACAGGTGAGTTCAAATTTAATCATTCCTTATGGTAAATCAAATTTATATTACAATTAGGTCTCCAACAGTTGTAAAATAATGAAAACTAGTAGTATCCGATTCTTTCTAAAGGATTTCAAACTTAAAATGTCAAAATTAAATAGGGTTCTTCTTTGTAGCATTTCTTGGTGGAAAATGCATGCAATTGACAGTCCCATTTGTACACTTGGTGGAATCTGGCATATGTTAACCAAACCTTTTGCACGGGCTCACTTGTATGCTAATTGTTTCTATATTTTAGGCTGTTCAACGAATTGTGCATTTGAGGCAATATAATGGATCTATTTCCTTTGTGCCTGCACCTGGCTTTGAAATTTATGGGGAGCCTACTAGTTACAACAACATTAGTGAACCTACTAACCATCACAATAAATGTGGTCCAAGTCAAGAGGAGCCTGTTAACATTCCACAGCATGGCTATGAGGGACCTGATATTAACTTGGAGAACATGGACTGGAGAACTATTAGTGGGCCATTCGTTTCAGTCTGGCTTCACAATGTCCCTTGGGGAAGTGAAGACACAAAGGCAGCGCCTGATGCCAAGGTTGGACTGTAAAATTGATTAGCGTCTGCTTCAGATACTTCTCCGCTACTACTGTCAAGGGATATTTTTTCAAAACTCGAATAAATGTATTTGTGCTATTTTTGCCTGTTGGTGTGCAGTTCTCAGATGGTTACCTAGATGTGATAATTATGAGAGCTTGCCCAAAACTATCCTTGCTCTCGTTGATGTCAGGGTTGAGCACAGGAAGTCATGTCAATTCACCATATGTCATGTACTTCAAGGTCAGAAAAACCAAATTATCAAGCATTTAGTTTAGCTTTAATATTCCGTGTCTGCCTTTTGGTATATACAAGAAGCTTTACTAACGTTCCACTTCTGTTTACATTCTCTTTTATCTCGCGACATACTGCAGGTGAAAGCATTAATTTTGGAACCAGGTCCTCTCACTGAGGACCCCACAAAGGGAGGGATTATAGACTCAGATGGTGAGGTCCTGGCTAGGGGCAAAGGAGCATACAAATGTGACCAAAAGACACTGATGGCCTATGATAAACTCCAAATAACTGTGGATCAAGGTTTAGCTACTCTGTTTTCCCCGGTATAAAGTATACTTCTTATCAAGTATTTGATTTTGGTTACACATCGAGATACCAAGCAGAATCCAACCCGTACAGAGCTGCAAGGAGTACAAGCGATTCGTTTGTCGGCAAGTTGCTTGCTGAAAAGTGATTTTATAACAGCTACCAAGATTACTGTCGAAGTAATGTGCAGTTTGTCTTTCACTCTTTTGCTTTGATTTTACAATTTTCTTTTGTTCTGAAACAGATTTGTAGTACAGAAATGCATACGACTCTGGTAAATCCAGAGACCATATTTCATTCCACCTTCTGAAATACATATATACATGAGCATTTCAATGATAGAAACCTTAAGACCAAATGTGAATGCAGATTGCTGACTTGCTTTCTAAGACAGGTAATTTTTCCATCAACAAGAAAAGAACCCCACTTTTTTTTCTTTTTTTTCTTTTTGTGTGGAAGCCTATCATTGTAGAGACGAGGGCCAACAAGTTCATGTCACTTTTGCTCGCCCAAATATCATGTGACAAATCTCTTTAATTTCAGCTCTCCATCATCAAGCCAATTGTCTCTTTTTCGGCCATGCATATTCTCTGTGAAAAGTAATCCAATTGAAAAAAATGTAGTCATGTGCACATAATACAACTGGATAGCAAGCATGATACATGGCAATGCCGCAAGGACCTTCTGGAAAATCAACATCTTTGGGAATTCTCATGGGCCACGCTCACCCCACCAATAATGCGGTCTTCATTTTTGCCATAGCCAACGACTGTAACACCATGGTCAAGTGACATCCCACAACCTCCAGAAAAGACCCCACTGGAGTAATTTCGGAATGTCATTCCTCGCCTTCAACCACAGCTGTGACCGGTTGCATCGAAACAGCCTTCTGCAATGCCTCCTCACTGTTATATGGCACAGATTCCTAGCCGGCAGTGTGGAAAGATGCAAATTTAGCCCCTCAACGGAGACTGCAGGTTGCACGAAGCCATTCAATAAAACAAGATCCTTAATGCATCCAATATATATAGATGACCAATACGAAATGTATTTGCATAGTGCTAATTAATTTATAATGTTAATATGCTGGAAACGAATTATAGAAGGCATGTTGAACATGCCTGCCGACATTCTAGTAATTAAATTAATTACATATAATTGTTTTCGACAGCTTAAATCATTGACCTTTGTAATAAAAGTCGTCCGTGTGTTTTGGTAACTGAGAAATCTGGCTGTGACATAAATAATTAGCGTTCGCACAACAAGAATTCATTCACTCCATAAACAAAAGATTAAAAAAATAACAATTATGTGATGAAAAGTTAATAATAACAATTATAGAATATAATTCATTATGATGCAAGATGTGACAATGATGGGCACGTTATCATAATAATACCAGTCATAGGTTTTTATGTATGATTTATATATGCATATAAAAGTTAGATATGACGTCGGGGTTCATCATGGCAGCGTCAACACGCCTGCTACAGGGTTCACTCAAATTCAAATATACAACGTGGTCCAAATCATTTCAACTTCAAAATTAATTGTGGTCAATGATAAGTGGGGATTGACGAGCAATGCATACATGTGTCAATCAGTTTAGGTCTCTTATTCACAAAAAGGGCAAAAAAGTAAAAAAGTTTTAACAACTCTCGTTAAGTTAGGAGAAATTTTTTTTCTTGACAAAGTTATAATTTAAGAAATGTTTTGAACTCGTATTCAAGGAAACGGGCATATTATTGTTGACCAACTAATTTAATACACGTGAAACTCTTTATACTCCCTACATTTTTACATTGAAAATTTCATTCACACTTCATCTCAATTTCAAAAGTCAAAAATCAACCAAAACCAAATATTAGTTTTTGGCATGTAAATTGTGATATATATCTACCTTGCTTACGTGGTATACATGCATATGTGGACATTATTGCTTAGTGGGTTTTCCCCTTTTGTAGTTTTGTTACAAATCACGTATGATGAATCCTAGACCTACATTGCCACTCTAGCTTAGCTTGAGACGCCACCACCAAGCAATTGGCCTCTTTTATTCAGCCTATATCTTAATCATAATTATCAATCACCTATATATTATTATGATTAGTTTTGTTTCTTAAGTACGTAACGGTACAGCTTAGTGAAAAAAAGCTAATTAAGGCATCGTATCGATGGCAGCTAAGGCAAACTAGTACAAAATTTATTTGGTATTATCTATATATATATGTTCATTTTCACATGCATATATATATTAATCTATAACCAAAAGGGAAAAAAAGAAGAAGATAAATTTATATTTTGGTCTTTATTTATGGATTTACATGTGAAAAGTCCAAAAATAAAATCCCTCTTATCTCTTTCACATAAGTGTCCAAAAATGTTATTGAATATGGAGACGTGTATGTGGCTGGCTGTCCGTCGGCGTCTGATCACTAAATTGCAAAACTTGTTAGCTTCCTCCTAGGAAGAAATAAGAAGTAACCAAGAAGGAAAACAACACAACATTGTTAGGCTTAGATAGATGTGGCCGAGACAGACTATATTTTTGCTAAGCTTCATCATTATTCATCACTCGTATCAAGTAAGTTTTAGCATTTAATATTTTATCATACCATTGATATGCAAAATTGTATCGCAAATTACCTATTATGCGTTGAATGTGAATTTCACATTAAAATTCATAATATCTAATACTTAAAAGATCTCACACTCATTTATTTTCTACCGTATTCATAACTTTTTTATGATTCGTGACTTCTCCCGTTATGTGTAAATACACAGTGTAAACGTTATTTAAAAAAAATTATATTTTCATTTATAACAAACAACCAACATAAACCGAACAGTACCATAAATAGTAAAAACATTAACGAATGGAAGACATGTCAAACCAACAAGAAGGGAAGAGAAGTAGGCGTTACGTGATTGCATGACCTTTAGCGGGCCATGCATCTGATTATACCCCACATCACCCACACCTTGTAAGCGACCAAAACTCCCTACTCTCGCGAGTAAACAAATTTCTAAACTCGCTCTATCTATCCAACTTAGCTCCAAATTACTAAAACGCCCCTGTCTCGTTAGCTCAGGTGGGCATACAGGTCAGTAGCTTTTGCAGATAAAATGGGAATTTTTTATTCAAAGCCGCGACGACAACGACATTAGATATTATTTGAAACTTTTAAAAAAAATTAAATTTAAAAAAAAAAAAAAAAGTTTTAGAGAGAAACGACGACGCCGAACATAAGCCACGACTGGACGTGTTTTTTTTTTGGGGTCAAAACGACTGGACGTGTTTTTAAAGCTTCTTTTTAAGTGTTAAATATTTTTCAACAAAAAAAGGAAAAGTCTTAAATATAATTTTCACGCATTTATTTATTTAATTATTTTCTCTCACTTCCAGAAATAAATACATTTTCTTTCTTTCTTTCTATCTCTCTCTAAAACCCTCTCCAACTCCTCTGTCTCTGTCTCTCTCTCTCTCTCGCTCTATATGATTACGTACAGATCAGGCCGAAACAAACCACTGTATTTCGATATCTATACTGCTCTCTCTCTCTCTCTCTCTCTCTCTCTCGCTCTAGTTTCTCTCTCTATAACTCATCCGCTGCTTAATTTCTAGGGTTTTAGTTTCTTGTATGTGGAGCTTCTTCGATGTCGTCGTCGTCTTCCAAGGTCTGCTACAATTCCGAGTGCAAGGAATTGAAATCGGAGCATCCGAGAAAGGGCTGGCGGCTACGTACGGGAGAGTATGCTGAGCTATGCGATCGATGCTAGTAAGCCAAGCATTTTGTTTTGTTTTGTTTTTTTTCAAAATCTGTTAATTTGAACTGGTTCAGTGTTTTTTTTTTTTGTTTCAAGTCACGGCTTCATTTGACGTCGTTTCGAGTTGGATTGATCGATTTGAGATCGAGTTTAGGGTTTTAGTAGTGGGTTTTTGGGGGGGAATTTACTAAATTTGGAGGAAGTCGTGGCGTTATGCTCTAGTTTCGAGAACGAGATTGGGCTTTTGAAAAAAGGGTAGTTTGGGAACACTGGCTTTACCTCCGTTATCTTCTTATTCTTTCAAATTTGATTGAGGGCGCTGAATAGGTTGGCTCCTTTAGGTAAATGCGCGGGAGCTGTCATTTCGATTAGTGCTGAGCTGAACTGCTTGGTGAAGTAGGAGTTTGGAGAGAAACTATAATTTAATTTAGGGGAAAGATTAAAAGATTCTTTGTTTTAACTGCTCCATTGAATTCAACGGATGCTTTAGTGTGATGTTTATGAAACAATTTTGTTGCTTAACTTGGTTTTGGGAATATTTTTTCCCTTTGGTCAAATGTTCATATACAGTTTTCCTCATGAAATTCTTTTTAATTAAGCCTAACCTGCTGGTACTTATTTTTTGTGAATGCAACCTGCAATGCCTATGCTTGCCTTAATATAAGTAGTTCTCTTGAACGTGCAATATTACAATCCTTTCTGATTTGTTTGTCTGTATTTGTTGGGATATCGTAGGACATGAAGGTGAAAATGTAGAGTAGCTTAAGGTAGTTGGAGCTCTTGTTGAGAGCTTTGTAGGCTAAAAAAACTTAGAGAGATGCAATGAAATCCATAAAAAGAAGGAATGAAACTGCAAAATGATTATTTTTCTTCTTTTTTTGGGTTAATTGACAAAATATGGTAGGTTCATGTGAGAGTTTGACTATTTGAATCAATCAAATTAATCAAATATCCACGGCATCTAATGGTAATGGAAGTTTGTGTTCTCAATCAGAAAAGACGTCTATATGTCAGAAAAATTATTACAAAAAAGTAAAATTAAATTTTTGTTCCATGGGAGCCGTTGCCCCAACTAGGCATATGGAAGGTCCGCCTATGGTGTCAAGGTGCAGAATTACTTGGGAGAACGATTTTATTTGGGAGAACGATTTTATTTTGTTAGATTTCCCAACTTTTCAAGCTTAATTACCAGTTATTGAGTCAGTTCAGATACTTATTGTTAATTAGGGAAGTAAGGATGGCAAGGAAATGCTATTGCCTGTTGAATTCATTTTAAAACATGTTAGAATTTCAACTGGCTATATAGATCACAACTTGACTGTATCCGGTGATTCATCTACCTTAATCTTCATTCATCTTTCAAGTTCTAAGCTAGAATATTGTACGCTTTGTAGATTACACTGACAGATAGCTTTTCCCTTTTTTGTGTGATCTAAGTCTTGCTTATGAGGAAGGAAGATTCTGTGAGACTTTCCATATGAATGCCGCTGGTTGGAGATGCTGCGAGTCTTGTGGGAAGGTCAGTAGATAGTTTATGCTGTCTAATTTGTATCCTTTATAGCATAAACGTTTAGTGTTATAATTAATGTTGTATTAGATTAACTGACTTTAGTTTTGGATTTCTAGTATGAATGTTAATTTGGTTAGTCTTCCTTTGCAGCGGGTTCATTGTGGATGCATTGTTTCAAGTCATGCATTTACATTGTTGGATCCTGGAGGAGTTGAGTGCATGACATGTGCAAGGAAAAATTTTGTTTTGGTAGGGATTGTTTAAAAGTTTAAATAACTAAACTTCAATATCGTATGTTTCAATTGTCAATATTCTGCCATATCAACCTTTGTTTATCTTAGTTATGTTATGTTCCTTGAACGTACCACAACCGTGTTATTTTCTGTTGTTGAACAGACACCAAATCCAGCATGGCCAACATCTATGTTCTTCCATTCACCTTTATCTGAGAGACTTAAGGACCTGTCTGTCAAAAATTGGACTCATTTGGCTGGATCTGGTCCTGTACCATGGAGGCAAGCACCCAGTTTATTCAATTCTTCAATTCCTTCATCTGAGTTGCATACGAGGGTGCCATATGAAGTTGATGTTTCAACTGGGATTAACAAACTTAATGCCAGTGAAAGAATATTTGTATCCTCCATGGAAAAGAAGAAAGTAGAGGATTTTTCTGAAAGACTAATGAAAGTTAACCTCACTATGGGCACACAAGAAAGTCTTGAAAACGGGAAGCCAGGTATGGACTCTTTCATGGCATATAAGCTAGTGTGAAATATATATGCCAACTTGCCACATTTCTGTTTCCAAGCTGTAGGTAGATGGCTGTTAAAGTGTTGTCAACATTTTGTTGTAGGAAATAACCGCGAGGAGCAAAGTAGTTCATGTTTAAATATATCTCAGCAGTCTGCCTCTTTGAAGGAGGACCCTTCTACTCCACAATTTGGTCCATATGGATCTGTGAGTGAAACAAATGCTCAAGTGGGGGTTACTGGAACTAATTTGCGGCCAACCCTTCCTTTAGCAAAGCAGTTTAATGGTAATTTACAGAATGGAGTTGAATCATCTGCTGATACTCAGATCCGCAATGCAAGGCCTCGAGCGGATGCCCGGGGAAGAAATCAGTTACTTCCACGGTACTGGCCTAGATTTACTGATCAAGAGCTACAGCAAATATCTGGAGAGTATCCTTTGATTCAATATCTTTTTATTTCCTTTCTCTAAAAAGACAATGTTGTATATGTTTTAATATTATAATTGTTAAGGCTGTTTGTATAGTGGTCATGGCTCTTCTTAAAATTTGTTGTGCCTTGAATCTTACATACTGTAAACCTTAACCATGTTTAAGTAAAAATTCTGTAATAACTCCATTATTCGAGAAAATGTTAAGTGCGAGTGATGCTGGGCGGATTGGACGTCTGGTGTTGCCAAAAAAATGTGCAGAGGTGTGTCTTCATGTTTTCTCAGTTGGACCTGGCACTTGGCTTCTTGAGGCATAATGGAAAGAATTAGCATGAGCTATATTATATATTAGATTATTTTCTGAATCTGTCTTGTAAGTTTTAGCTTGACACAGTTTATTATTTCATAATCAATTAACATTATTTCCCTACGAGACAGGCCTACTTTCCTCCAATTTCTCAGCCTGAAGGGTTACCTCTTAAAGTTCAGGATTCAAAAGGCAAGGAATGGGTATTTCAGTTTCGTTTCTGGCCCAACAATAATAGCAGAATGTATGTTCTGGAGGGGGTTACTCCATGCATACAGTCCATGCAATTGCAGGCAGGCGACATAGGTAATGATCTTATATCACTGGAGAAATTTCTATTGAATGGTACCTTGTTCATGCTTAAACTTGGCGAGGACTCTGCCAGCAATTATTTATGGAGTTCTTTTGGATTTAGTTCAATCTTATTAGTTTTCTGGATTCTTGCATTATCCATTTATTTGGCTTATTATGCTCTCGAAGAGTGTCTTCCATGTTTCCTTATGTAATTTCTTGTTTTCATGCCCCTATATATATATATATATATATATATATATATATATATATATATATCTCTGTGTGTATTAGTAATTTCCCTACTGTGTGTGTTGTCAGCTTACTATGATTTAATCCATCTTGTTACTTTGTTCCCTCACTTTGGCACTGAAGAGTTATTCTGTTTTATCAGTAACCTTTAGTCGATTGGAGCCAGAAGGGAAATTGGTTATGGGGTTCAGAAAGGCTTCAACTGCCCCACCATCTGATCAGGTTTTTTGCTTCTCAACACCTATTTCCTTGTGACTATTTTTTTAGTTGTGATTGGCAATATATGCTTGATTTAAGTGGATAAATGGCAACTGGTAACCATATTAAAAGGCAGTATTTTATATTTCCAGTATGCACTTCAGTTAAGTTGGATGACCATGGTATTTTGTTTCTGAGTCTGCTTTGAATTACTTGATAATTTTAGTTGCATGCATTTTTGTTCCTTTATGTGGATCTTTGCATTTGGTTTGTTGTAAGGTCTACTACTAAGGCTTCGTTTTCTTTTACTTTATGTTTGCTTGTTAGGAAAACGAGACAAACAAGGCAAGCAATGGAGTTTCAGCCCTTGCAGATGTTAGTATAACAGAAACTAATTCTGGTTAAGTCTTTTCAATATTTGTCATATAAAAAATGGTTCAGATGTCGTATTAAAAATGGTACAGAATCACCTAGATTTTCATCAATGAACCAGGCTGAATTGGCAGATCCTAGCTCATGGTCTAAAGTTGATAAGTCTGGTTACATAGCAAAAGAAGCACTGGGATCTAAGTCTTTGATCTCTAGAAAAAGGAAGAACAGTACCTTGGGTTCTAAGAGTAAGCGCCTGAGAATTGAAAATGAAGACCTGATAGAACTGAAGTTAACATGGGAAGATGCTCAAGGCCTGCTTCGCGCTCCTGCTAACCATATACCTACTGTTGTGGTGATTGAAGGCTTTGAGTTTGAGGAATATGAGGTACATAGTTAATTATGATTCCTTTTTGGATAGGATTCACATTGCCAAATGTCGCTCATAATTTTTCTTGTTCTATAACTCTGATGTGTGTGTGCAATCCAATTCACTATGACGTCTGTGTTCTTTCCCTTTGACCACAACTGTTACATGGATTTGTTTTCTAATAGACCACAATTGCTAAGTGCCCCCAGAAAATAACGAGAGGTACAATAACTTTTGTATCTTGTGATGAGAACCGTGAAGAATTCTTAGTATCGTATCTTGTTATGATGGAACTACATTGATACACTTTATTTGTATGCCATTTCGATACTGACTTCCAAAACTAAATAATTAATTAATTATTTCAGACAGCTTTTACTTGAATAATTCCAAAGTGGCTTTTGAAAATATTACTTTATAAAAGCTTGTGATCTTATAGTTGTAGAGTTTTCTGGTCTGCTAGTGATTCCCCTCTCTTCTTTTCTGGATGCAAGAATCCTTCTCTTGGTTTGGGTCTTTACCAACCTTGTTACAAGTTGTGAATACCTCTATTCATTTTTTGGCTGAATGACATGAGCGGGTTATATAATGAGGGCTGCCCTCACCCATTTCCCAACCGTCAGGACCCAAAAACCCCATGTGAAATGTTAAATCAAAGCTTCCTCTCATAAAGCGGGAAATACCTCTTGGTGCTCATATGGCAGTGTTACATCTTTCATTGCATCTTTGTAGTTTTTCATGTGTTGTGTCTTCTAACTATGTTATCATGTTGAATATAGGGTTGGGATCCCTCCATTATGGATTCTGACATCTGCTATTTCTTACAGGATGCTCCAATTCTTGGGATGCCAACAATTTATGCTACGGGCAGTGCAGGGTAAATCATCTTTAGTGCTAAGATCTGTTTCTGAAGACTTCTATATTAGTTTTCTGTGTTACTTTTTAATGCTTTAGTTAACTTTTGCATATTTATTGAGAAAATTTATTGATAAGTTTGTGGGTCAGATAAGTGGTTCAAAAAATTTTGCCTAGGTGCTGCTGCTGGGTGAAATTTTTATAATTATTTTAGATTTCTGAAATATTTTGAAGAGCCTAATGGGGATTTTTTTAGGTTTGTCTGGTTATTTTCTTCTTGTTAGATTATACATGGTATGCTTTTTGTTTTCACTGATTTGCCTTGTACTCTTCAAGGTAAGAAAATGCTGTTTTTTCAATTAGAAAAAAAAAAATCTTGGTTAAATGGTGTCTCCAACTTGCACCATGCATGGAAGACAGTATTTGGGGTTTCCTCCTTTCTGGACCTTGTCTTGGTCTTCACATATGGAGCATGTTTTAATGCCTAGAATGAATCGGAAGAGTTACTTTCATCCTGTGTATTCTTTACCCTGAAGCTTTTTATTTTATTTTATTATAATTTCTATCTGTTAATCTCCATATCTAATGATTTTTTCCGTTCTTCTCAGTGAGAAGATTCAATGGGCTCAATGCGAAGATTGTTTCAAATGGCGCAAACTGCCTATGAATGCACTTCTACCCTCAAAATGGACTTGTTCTGATAATTCATGGGACCCTGAAAGGTAAAATGGACATTTTCTGTAAGTTCACCTTAAATTGATATGAACTCCAAGGACGTGCACATATGGATAAACTACATTTTATGTGTTAAAATTTATCTACCAGATCTTCGTGTTCAGCAGCGCAAGATTTGACAACAGAACAGCTTGAAGATCTTCTACCTTCCCATAGTACAGGTATGAATTGCTTGAGACAATTATTGTAATCCAGAGCTCATTGAGTGATGTGTCATAACTTGGCTTTGGGTCCCGTTCTCTTATGTTTGCCTGCGTATGATTAAAATGGTTCTTTCCTTTCATACTTGAATTTTTTTCTCTTACATCATATACATGTGCTTATCATTCCAAATTATCAATTTGTATTTGTTTTTTTTAATTCTGCTTGGGCAGTTACTTCCAAGAAAATGAAGGCTGCTAAACAGGACCCAGATAACATTGAAGCTCTGGAAGGGCTCGACACACTTGCAAACCTCGCTATCTTGGGAGAGGGTGAGTCACTCCCAGCATCAGCCCAAGCCACCACAAAGCATCCCCGACATAGACCTGGATGCTCATGCATTGTCTGCATCCAACCCCCCAGTGGGAAGGGTCCAAAACACAAGCAAACCTGCACCTGTAATGTATGCTTAACAGTGAAGCGCCGTTTCCGTACATTAATGATGCGGCGTGAGAAGAAACAATCAGAAAAAGAAGCGGAAAGTACACGCAAAAAGCAGCAGCAGCAGCAATTAGTAGTGATTGATAAAGTAGACGACGACACCCCCATATGTTGTAACGCAGGAAGCAGTAGTCCAAACCAGAAAAAGGAGGTCCTTGAACTTTCTGATGATGACCTTAACAGGACAAAATCCTCAACCCCACCTTTTAAAGGCCAAATTGACCTGAATATCCAGCCAGAGCGGGAGGAAGAGCTGTCACCTGGCTCCGATTCTGGCAGCATGATGAAGTTGCTCCAAGATGCCACAGAAAGGTATCTCAAGCAACAGAGACTGTCAAGTTCTGGTGGCAGTGAAAATTCATCAGGCAATCGGTCACAGCAAGTTGGAGGTGAAGCCGGAGGTGGGGAACCCCTCAGCAATGGTGTAACCCTCGGAAGTAGCAATCATGATGGTGGCAACGACTGTCCTGCAACTTTATCCATTAAGGCATCAGCATCCATGACTGCGACGGGATAACATTAGTGCATTGTTCTGTACAATGATATGTCAGTCATCAGCAACGTGGGGCTGTTGCTCCGAACTGAAGATAGTTTTGTTGTACATTCATCCACATGGGATCTCGCATCTTCAGGTTTGTACATAAAGAAGAGAGGTGGGAAGAGGGCAACTTGATTGAGAAACTATAATGTGATTCTGCAAATGTTGTCGTCTCTAAAGTAAAATTAAGCGGACATGAAAGCCTTATTATTTTTAATACGGAAACGATAAATGCAACTGAAGTGGGTGGCAGGTTGAAGCTATTTAGTTTCATTTTAGAAGCTCACCTCGCTGCCTTGATGCAATGACTTTGAGGATGTAACTAAATATCTCCTTTTCCGGCCGAGTAAAATAGAAATTGCATTCACCTCATTTTGTTTTGTTTATTTTTATGTGTATATATATATATATTTGAACAAACTTCCCTTGAAGTGGTCCAAGCTGAATTATTTTATTTTGGTTTCTTCATAAATTACATGGTAGTGAATCTATCTCTGATATGTATTACTGTACTACACTATAATTACTCGTAGATCTTTTTTATTTTTTTATTTATTTTTAATGATGAGCGATAAATTACTCGTAAATCTAGATGGGCAACTTTGGCTTATTTTGGATCTGATTTTATTTCCATCCTTGGGTTTTTGTCTTTATGGGCTTATTAATGATCAGTTTGCAAATACAAAATGGTTCATTATAACTACTTGTTGCTATCCATTTATAATTAGGGCAGGTTCAGAAAAGTGGGTTACACTATGATCCACAAATATCTTTACCAGACTAGCAGTCTCTTTTATGATTGGGAGGAGAGAAGTGTACGACCAAGTCAACCAAACTATATATCCTTTTTATAACAGATGAAAAAAAAATAGGAAGCTACCTGTTAACTAACCCATGAGCCACTGTACACCCATCCTTAAACGGCCTTATAGGTTTTAATTAACTTAATTTGGGTGGTCCTCATATGCAATTAATCCAAAGCCGCAAATGCATCCACCCTCACCGAAAATAAGGAAACTTCTACTTTCGTCCATATCTTGGGGACAGCTTCTGCTTTTGTCACCTCCTTTGTCTTCCTCCTCATCAATGTGATGCAGAGGAGGATGCAGAAGCCTCAAACCCCCATCAAAGACACAAACGCTTTGAACACATGAAGGAGAGATTTGATTAGCTTAGCTTAATTATATGCATGGTTTTTAATGCACTTTTTGTTTGTTGTCCACTCAATTTTTTCACAGACATAAAAGAAAAGGAAGGAAAACCCATTTTGCAGAAGATCAACAAGAGTGAGTGATACATAATATCATCATCACGCCAAGATGAACGACTTATTTTCGAGCTCGTTCAAGAAATACACTGACCTGAAACAGCAGGCCTACCTGGACGATATGGAGGCCGGGAAGGAGACTGTTAATCTTGACAAGTTCTTCGAAGATGTCGAGAATGTGAAGGAGGACATGAGACAGGTTGATAAGCTGTACAAGCAGCTACAAGATGCCAATGAAGAGAGCAAGACTGTGCACAATGCTAAAACCATGAAAGAGCTCCGAACCCGCATGGACTTGGATGTCGAGCAGGTCCTCAAGAAGGTCAAAATCATAAAGGGAAAGCTTGAAGGTTTGGAGCGTTCCAACGCAACTCACAGAAACCTTCCTGGTTGTGGCCCTGGCTCCTCCGCGGATCGAACCAGGACCTCAGTGGTTAGTGGTTTGGGGAAGAAACTCAAGGACATGATGGATGACTTTCAGGGATTGAGAGGTAGAATGACATCTGAATATAAAGAAACAATAGAACGCAGGTATTTTACTATAACCGGAGAGAAAGCGAGTGAAGAAACTATCGAAAATTTGATATCGAGTGGAGAAAGTGAGAGCTTTCTGCAGAAGGCTATTCAAGAACAGGGGAGAGGTCAGATTTTGGACACCATATCAGAAATGCAAGAAAGACATGATGCTGTGAAGGAGATTGAGAAGAATTTGATTGAGCTCCATCAGATATTCTTGGACATGGCTGCTCTGGTTGAAGCACAGGGTCACCAACTCAATGACATTGAGAGCCATGTCATGCATGCCAGCTCGTTTGTCAGACGCGGCACCGACAATCTTCAAGAGGCCAAAGAACAGCAGAAGAAATCAAGGAAGTGGACATGCATTGCTATAATTCTTGGAATAATCCTCGTCATTCTCCTCCTAATTCCGATTTTGATTCAAGTTTTGCCTCATATGTTGTAGGAAGATGAAAATGGGGGAGACTTTTACTTTGTTCTAATTGGAACTCTGAATGCATGCATTTATTCTGATTCTAACAATAGGAACATAGTTAGATCTTGCACGAGTTCAGATACAAAAAAAATTACATAAATAAAAAATTTTGGTTCTCGAGGGGTGATGTTTTAATGTCTCACAAACTCCATTTGTGACACAAAAATAAAGCAAACTTAGATATGGAGGTTCAATGGGTTCGTTCATTCACATTTGGGCATCTTTAAGCTTTTGAGTCTCTCGGGCCACCAATCATGAAAGGGACCAAATTTGCAGATGGGGTAGATACATGAAATTCTTATGCGAGGGTTGTAGACATTATTGTAATTGATTTTTATCTCATTCTATGAAGGCTTATTTATGTACATGTCCCATGTGCTTTCAAAGTTGTCTTCGATTACCACATGTTCTTTGAAACGTCTCAAAATACCACATACACTTTTAATAATTGTCTCACGTTACCTATTCCGTCAGTATTAAGAGACATTCCGTTACGTGGTGGGTTTATTGAGTAATTTGGGGTCTGTGTTGGTGGTGGGTTGAGATTTTTGGAAGAGAAATCTTCTGGAGGCTGTTGTGATAAGTGGGTGAGGCTTGGTTGTATGTTCAAAGGTTGAGAGGGTGAAGAGGAGGGTGATGAAGACCAAAAGGGCATAGATGGAAATTGTAGATTGGGCTTTGGGCGGAAGGAGATTGGTTCGTCTGAAAGAAGAAGAAGAAGAAGAAGAAGACCCATACCCCAAGAAGTGGGGGCCACATCACATAACAGAACTTCTCTTAATAGGAGGCGGAATAGGTAAGGTGAGACTGTTATTAAAAGTGTAGGTGGTATTTTAAGACGTTTCAAAGAACAGGTGGTAATCTGAGACAACTTTGAAAGTATAGGAGGCATGTACATAAATAAGCCTTTTATGAATTACCCCCTCCTCCCCCCTCCCCCATTCCCAGTTTCTTACAATTTGTCCAAGACTCTCAAATGTTAAAGTTGTGCACCCTTTTGAGTTTGATGAATCTATTAAGGGAGAACGGTTGGGCTGAGCTATATATTCTGGTCTTTAATATTACAGGGTCATTCTATAGTGAGGGCCATCTAAGACCCTTAGATGATGTCCTATCTCTTTACCGTTGGATCAAACTAACCAACTTGATCCAACAACTAACCAATTTGATCCAACGACTAAAAGATGGGGTCTTATCTAAGGCGCTCACTATGACCCTTTAATATTACAACCAACATTCCTAACAGCATTAAAACAACACAAATAAGGCCAAAATTAGTGCACCTATCTAAAAGATTCTAACGCTAGTTTAATAGAATAAGGCCCCAGTTTGGTGCACCTAACCAAACTCAGATTTCGAGAAGCCTGTGGTTGTTAACTTATGGCACAATAAAAAAAAAAGGTAGAAAAACTATTCATTTTTGTACAGAGGACAGCCACTCATCCATCAAAAAATTTGCTTTCACAAAATGGCCTGATATTGAGCATTTCATTTCAATCAATCCACTGAGATCATATACCATTAAGAATCATGAAACCAAATTGAAGTACTTCCTACAATGTAGCTTGAAAATCATATCTGGCATGATTGACACAAAATATCAATACTAATTACTAAGTTCAGAACTCAGGCATACCCAAAATATTATATATGCAGTAGAAAATTAGTAAATCCCTTCTGAGAGATCACTGAGGTTCTTGCAAGTAGCTGTGTCAAGTACCATAGTTTGGCAAAGCTGCCATAAATGAGTTGTAGGACGACTCAAGATCAAAGTGAAGCTGCCTAGACTGCTGCTCTGTCAACTCATCGGCCGCTCCCATCTTTGATAATCTTGCAATCCACTCCTTCAACTTCACCTTCCCCAAAAAGTCTGGTGGCAGAAAGGTCAACTTACCCAGAGACGTTAAGAGGTCCGAGAGCAGCGGGTGCACCTGATCAACTGCAACCATGTTCAGCTTCAATGAGTCCATTGCAGTGATGAAATTCTGTGTGCATTCTGCCACAGCAGCAGCTGAGGAAGTCATGGAGGCAGCTGCAGCAGCCCGATGCTCCACTGTGGCAGGCACCCCTGAGGTCACAAGGCGGTTTATAGCTGCTGGGCAGTCCATCTTGTATGTTTCTGCAAAGCGCTCGATGCTTGGGATGGTGTCTTTAAGCGTGGAAGCCAAAGTCTTAAAGTGGGCAATGAGCTTTTGGCATTCAGTCTCATACGCTGACGAAGAGATCACATCACGAATATATGCCTTTTCAAGCTTCTCGGTGGTCTTTATAATGGCGTAAAGTTCAGCAAAACTATCATACATTTCTCTTTCACGCTTGTCATTCGCCAGCTTGACCTCCATTTTACTAATGTGTATGGATATACTTCTTTGGGTTAGAAAATAAGAATCTCAGGTAGATTTGTGTATGTGGAGGATTGGAGAAGAGAACGGGACACGCGCAAAGGAGAGAGAACCTTATTCACTGAAGACAGAATTGCATACAAAGAAAAAAAAGAAAGAAAAAAGGTATGAGAATTTATCCCTCAAGCAACAACCAGAAAGAGAAAAGAAGATCATAGCATCTCAGAAAATCAACATAATTTAACAGAACAAAGTTAAATACAAAGATTCATAACATACCATAAATTACAGTTGTCTTTGATGGTCAGAATTACAGTTAACTAGCCTACAAAACAGAAAACTCCAGTCAATAAAGTGTGTTGCAAAATTTAGCTTATATATGGATCGACTTCTTTATTTAAGAAAAATGATGATTTATATTCTTTTCCTTTTGGCCAGAGAACAAAGATGCCAAACATAGGTCTCTAATTTTATCCAAGTCATGGGAAAACCAAAGCAAAATGTATAATCCTAGCAAGTAAGAAGCATACTAGAATAATGGAACTAGTTAAACAGCGAAAAGTTCCAGATCACAACCTAAAACACACACCAAGAAAACTACCCTGATTTTCAAAATCTCACCCTACATATAAATATTTCAGCTTGAGCACCACAAACATAGGTATAATGTCTTGGACTCCATTATGCTCAATAAAAACTCTGAAATCTAAGAGAGACCTTAGTTCACCTGGAACCTAAATATACATGAATGTTTAAGTCTTCACAGAAAATTGACGAAAGAAAAAACACATCCATGGCATACCCAGCACACCAAACCAAATAGTATCTTAAATTGGCAAGAGAAACACACACCGAAAAGCAAATTAGTCTCACTATGTAAACATGAAAGCCATGGCCCCCAATCTCAACTGCGAAAACATGGACGCCATGGCTTTCTCATCTCAAGAGGCCATGCCCGCAGATTAAAAAGAAAAAAGAAGGAATTACAACATCCAAACAACACCGCCAGCATAAATCAGCACCCAAAGTGAAACGAGCTCAGAAATGTAACATAAATCCGAGAGCTGAGAGATTACCAAGGAGAAGCTCGGATAGAGAAAAGGAGAGAGCTTGGGGCTGCTCCTGAGGTGGGTAGCTGAAATTACAAAAAGAAAAAGAAAAAAGAAAAAAACTCGAGAGAGGGGTCGCGCCACAGAGCGTTGTATATCCGTCTCGGAGAAGAAGAGGGAGAACGTCTGATATTATGACACAGAAGAGAGAGGAGAAAGAGAGAGGGAGGTTGCGTGTGCGTTAGCGTACATGATTGTTGCTGCTTACGGCATCTCCGTGTAGCAGTTGGAAAGCGACAAGGCCTTCTTTCTTTTCTCTGTTTCCCAGACCGCGTCGTTTACGTCACTTTCTGAACATTATCACCATAGACCTCCATAGGCCCATTTAGAACATAGAATATGGTTTTGTTTTGGTTGGCTTCCAAATGGGCCTAATCTTAATGGGCTTTTAGTCCAGAACAGTAATACTTAAGCGGGTGTATTCAATTCATATTTATTAAGATTTTTTTTAAGTGAATGACTTTCATAGAGATGACAAATTCTTAAATACTTTCATAGAATTGATAAAAGTCACTAGTAAATTGGCATGACTTTTGCTCTTAATAATTAGCCTTAAAAGTATGGAAAAATCATTCATTGGATAAGCTTTTTAAAAGTCATTAACTTTTTGAATACCACCAAACTTATAAATACTTTTTAAAAGTCATATCTGAATACCACCAAACTTTTAAATACTTTTTAAAAGTCACAATTGAATACCACTAGACTTTTAAATACTCTTTAAAAGTTTAAATTGAATACCTCCAAACTTTTAAACTCTATAAAAGTCATTAAAGTTTGAATTGGATACACCCCCTTAGAGTCGCATTATTTTTTGGGGTCAAAATAGTTACATTTAAGGATGATAATGACGCAAATTGGAGCGAGTATGCCATTTATATTCCCATCCTCATCAAGTATTTTCTCGTTATGCCTGCTTATATCTTCGCAATATTCAAATTGTGGATTCTCGTCTCCACTTTCGTTGGATTAGGTTTTCCGACTTGCCCCATAACAAAAATATCAAATTTTTTAGAACTTGAAAGAAGTATTATGAGCCCAATATATAGATCAATCTAATATAAAATATGAACTTGTTAGCCAAATTAGTGCCTACCAAAACTACAACGTTAATAGTATAAATCTAAATGAAGAATCATGATACCAACTATTAAAATAGATTGAACAAGGAGGGTTTAGGTAGGGGATCTATACATGAAAAATTCATCACATTTGTCTCATTACTCGATTTTTATATTTTATACCCGACTCATTAAAAGTAAAGTTCTATGAAAACCCTAATAAACGGAGGAAATGGCATTCATAGAGTTGTATTCCATGTCAAGTAAGGATTTTTTTTTTGCGGCAAATCCATGTAATCCTATTTCTACATAGGCAAATAAAATATATGTATCAAAAATAAAAAATAAAAATCCAACTCTATAAATGGAGTGAGAAGAAAAGTACACAAGTATTTTCTTAATTATTTATCTTTCGCTATAACAAAAATAATAATTTATCTTTCGGAACAAATTCCAATTCCGGTTAACAGTAGATCGAAGCTTGTGTTCCCTCCCATCCACCCTCATATTTAGGGTTTTTTTTCAAACCCAAAATTCCCGATTATTGTAAACCCAAACTGTTCCCAGGGATTATCAACTCTTATGTCTGCAACTTCGGCCATGTCGATCTCTCAGGAATTATACCCATCCCAAGACGACCTTCTTTACGAAGAAGAGCTTCTCCGAAACCCCTTTAGCCTCAAGCTATGGTGGCGTTACCTCATCGCTCGATCCGAATCTCCATTCAAGAAGCGTTTTATAATCTACGAGCGAGCACTCAAGGCCCTTCCTGGGAGCTACAAGCTTTGGAACGCTTACCTTCGCGAACGCCTCGAGCTGGTTCGCAATTTACCCATCACTCACTTCCAGTATGAAACCCTCAACAACACTTTTGAAAGAGCCCTGGTTACTATGCACAAAATGCCTAAAATTTGGACTATGTACTTGCAAACTTTGACGGAGCAGAAGTTGGTCACTCGGACTCGCCGGACCTTCGACAGAGCTCTGTGTGCTCTTCCGGTGACGCAGCACGACCGCATTTGGGACCCGTACCTGAAGTTCGTGAGCCAAACCGGTATCCCAATTGAGACCTCGCTTCGGGTTTATCGCAGGTATTTGAAATATGACCCTACCCATATTGAAGATTTCATTGAGTTCTTGATAAGTTCTAGTCTTTGGCAAGAGGCTGCCGAGAGGCTGGCTTCAGTTTTAAATGATGATCAGTTTTATTCGATAAAGGGGAAAACGAAACATAGGCTGTGGCTGGAATTGTGTGATTTGCTTACTAAGCATGCTACGGAGGTGTCAGGCCTCAATGTAGATGCTATTATTAGAGGTGGGATTAGGAAATTTACAGACGAGGTGGGACGGTTATGGACCTCACTGGCGGACTATTACATTAGGAGGAATTTGCACGAGAAAGCTAGGGATGTATTTGAGGAGGGTATGACTACTGTGGTAACGGTAAGAGATTTTAGTGTAATTTTTGATTCTTATGCTGGGTTTGAAGATAGTATGCTTGTCCATAAGATGGAGACAGTGGATTTGAGTGATGAAGAGGAGGAAGAAGAAAAGGGAGTAGAAGAGGATGGAAATGAGGAGGAAGAAGATCTTCGATTGGATGTTAACTTGTCTTTGGCTGAGTTTGAGAAGAAAATGCTAAATGGGTTTTGGTTACATGATGATAAGGATGTAGATTTGAGGTTGGCTCGATTGGAGCATCTTATGGATAGAAGACCTATACTGGCTAATAGTGTTCTTTTACGACAAAATCCCCATAATGTAGAGCAGTGGCACCGAAGAGTGAAGCTCTTTGAGGGCAATCCCACGAAGCAGATACTTACTTACACAGAGGCTGTGAGGACAGTTGATCCAATGAAAGCGGTGGGGAAGCCCCATACGTTGTGGGTTGCGTTTGCTAAGTTGTACGAGAATCACAAAGATATTGCAAATGCAAGAGTGATTTTTGATAAAGCAGTTCAGGTGAACTACAAGACAGTGGATAATTTGGCTAGTCTTTGGTGTGAGTGGGCAGAAATGGAATTGAGGCATAAGAATTTCAAAGGAGCACTGGAACTAATGAGGCGGGCTACCGCAGAGCCATCCGTTGAGGTGAAACGCAGAGGTATCATCGTTAATTGGTTTTCTGTGTGTTTTTTTTTTTAATGTCCTGGTCTGCTACTTTCGAGTATGTTACTGCATTTTATTAGAGTGTGAGAGTTGGAATTTTAAATAATAAAAAAAGAAGAAGAAGAAGAAGCTTGACTAATTCAGTATTGTAATTGTTCTGTTATCTCAAACATAGAAACACTTCCTGATATATCTTCAACCTAGAATCCTGCAAATAATTGTTATGCTATTGTTTTTATACTTTGAAGCCATATATTTTCTTATAAATTAAAAGGTGTTTGCTTTGATTTGTTTGGTCTTATCTCTAATAATTATTCCAAATAATGTTTTCGAGATCTACAATTGTCACGGACTTCCAAGTGCCTTCATCATTGTTGTTATAATTTTGATATTGCTAAATTTCAGTTCTAGAAATGCTCAAAAGAAATTTTACTCTGAGCTTATGTTATATATATTTTTCATTTCCCATTCTTTTTCTATTTTTGGTTTAGACACCTCATTTTATTTCTCACTTCTTGTTTTGAATGTTGAACTGTAACTTATGTGGCATTTGTGGAGCTATAACTAAACTTCTAACCTTTGGCTTATGCTTTTGCAGTGGCGGCTGATGGGAACCAACCGGTTCAGATGAAGCTGCATAAGTCCTTAAGAATTTGGACTTTTTACGTGGATTTAGAGGAGAGCCTGGGTAAATTGGAGTCCACCCGGGCTGTTTATGAGAGGATACTGGATTTGAAGATAGCCACGCCACAAATCATAATCAATTATGCATTGCTTCTGGAGGTATGTCATTCCTTTCATTGCTCTTTTCTTGAATTTTTACTTATAAATATCTTATGATGACAATTTATCATACGATGACAATTTGACTGTGCAGGAGCATAAATACTTTGAAGATGCGTTCAAGGTGTATGAAAAAGGTACCAAAATATTTAAGTACCCACATGTCAAAGACATATGGGTTACATATCTCTCTAAATTTGTAAAGAGATATGGGAAGAAAGAACTGGAACGTGCAAGACAGCTATTTGAGGATGCTGTTCAAGCGGTAAGAACATTATCAGTCCCTTTAGACTTTATTCTGGTAATATGAGTTACTCTGGTATTTCTAAAGCACTGGATTCTTGATTTTTTGACAATTAGTAGAGGGATTACACAGTTTATCCGAGCTGAACATGACTAGTTTTCACCTTGGTTTGGTTAATGAATATACTTTTATCTGATTAGCAAGTTGATTATTGAGATTCTGTCTTGTATCATTCTTGCATCCTACTATCCATTGTTTAAAGTGAACTTGACTAGATATTGAGGTCTAATTGCAATTGGTTTTTGTATGTCTGCTTGTGGTCTACGTTTCATTGACAATCAATGGGGCCTGCAACGCTGTTTACTTGTGTCACTGTGTTTGTTGTGTCCAATAATTATCTTGTTGTCTTCACACTACGATTGTAAATACTCTATTACTCTGTCTTGGGATGAATGGGAGGATACCCTGATTATTATAAGCCAAGCTTGTTTTGAAGTGTGCAAGGACCTTCCTCTGTGTTATTCCTCTGTGTTATTTCCATGAATTCAATTGTGAGAAAACGTGGTAGGTCTTAGATTCATAACATACCAAAATAAATGTTGAAACTTGAGGACATCTGGAGCACATAGGAAATTACTTAATTTTAATCAACATGTTAACCTACCTTTGGCCTGACTTGCTAGATCCTGTATTTTTTTGCGTGTCCAGATTCTCCTTCTGGTTTGCAGATGCCAATCACTCTACTGACTCATGTGTATTAGTGTGTGTGTGTGTGTGTGTGTGTGTGTGTGTGTGTCGGCGCGCTCTTCACAACTTGGAAATCTTTTTTAGGTTTGAGTTCAACATGCTAGAGTGTTGCCTTTGTACATCATTATTTTATTGTGTTACTAACCTGAAAATGGTATTTCAGGCGCCTGCTGATGCAAAGAAACCTCTGTATCTTCAATTTGCAAAGCTGGAGGAGGATTATGGTCTAGCAAAGCGCGCTATGAAGGTCTATGATGAAGCAACTAAGGCTGTTCCAAACCATGAGAAATTGAGCATGTATGAAATCTACATTGCCCGTGCTGCAGAGATATTTGGCATCCCCAAAACAAGGGAGATATATGAGCAAGCAATAGAATCCGGTCTTCCAGACAAAGATGTGAAGACAATGTGCTTGAAGTATGCTGAGCTTGAGAAGAGCTTAGGAGAAATTGATCGTGCTCGGGGAGTATATATATTTGCATCACAGTTTTCGGATCCACGGTCTGATGTAGATTTCTGGAACAAATGGCATGAGTTTGAGGTGCAACATGGAAATGAAGATACCTTCCGAGAGATGCTTCGAATTAAGCGAAGTGTTTCTGCAAGTTATAGCCAGGTTTGTTTTTATCTTAAATATTTGTTACCCTTAATTTTTGTCAGCAACCTAGGTAGAGGTTCTTTTGAAGTCTTAGAAAAAGAATTCCTCAATTGCTCATTTCAAATCTCTCCCTCTCTTTTTGTTTTTTTGTTCTTATAGACACACTTTATTCTACCCGAGTATATGATGCAAAAGGATCAGAGGTTGAACATGGACGAGGCAAAAGACAAGTTGAAACAGGCTGGAGTTCCTGAAGATGAAATGGCTGCTTTAGAGAGGCAGTTGGCACCAGTGGCTAACGGTACTACCACCAAAGATGGTAACAGAAAAGTGGGCTTTGTGAGTGCTGGAGTAGAATCACAGACGGACGGGGGGATTAAAGTTGCTGCAAATCATGAAGACATTGAGCTACCCGATGCAAGTGATTCAGAAGATGATGAAGGGGTTGAAATTGCACAAAAGGAGGTCCCATCTGCTGTTTTTGGAGAGTTGGCTAACAAGAGAAAGGAGGCTGAAAAAGATGAGGGCGGAGATGGTGCTGCTGCGACCAAGGACGGTGACAGCCACCTTGGCGCCCTTGAGAGAATAAAAAGGCTAAAACGAGGCGGTTGATTTAAGAACATTTTGATGCATATGTCGACTAACTGTTGAGCCCCCTGTATTCTGGTTTGTATCTTGGACCTGTATATCTTATGCAAGAAAGTAGCTGTAGTTTTCTGTTCACACTCAAAATGTTACTACTGGGTAGCGGAGTCTGAAAGGGGCTTCTTCTTGTTTGCAGATTTTGAAAGAGGTTCAACGGAATGAAGTTACCACATTTCCATTAGGGTTAATTTCGATTAGTACCCTGAACTTCTACCCTTAAGGCATGTTTGTCCTTGCACTCTCAATTTTAATGATTACATTCCGTAAGCTTTTCAATTATTTGCAATTTGGTTCCGGTGTTAACTTTGACATCAAAATTTCCGTTAATTGCTTGCATGGTAAGCATGGGTCTCATCTATTCACTTATTTCGATGTCGGTTGAAGAGTATTTTCGGGTAATTGGTGTCTTCTCATCCATAAAGAATTGACATTGAAATAAGTGAATAGGTGGGATCCAGACTTGTCACGCAAGCAATTAACAAAAATTTTGACAATGAATTTTACGCCGGAACCATATTGCACAAGATTGAGAAGTTTAGGGTATGTAATCTTTAAAATTGAGATTGCATGGGCAAATGTGCTTTAAATGTAAGAGTTCAGGGTACTAAATTGAAATTAACCCTCTCCACTAAGATAAAGGCTTAATTACACCAATGCCTTTTGAAACTTCGGTTAAATCTCATTTTGCTTTCTCAAACTCAAAATGACCCACTTTCATACTTTGACCGAAGTTTGCTGACCCACTTTACCCCTTATTATCAATTCCATCTAAAAGTGGGAAAATTAGAATGCATTAATGGTTGGTCCAATGGTCACCCACAAAACTAAAGGTTTCCAATGATGAGCTTTCAATTGTTATATTTTTTTATCCCATGAACTTCTTGAAGATTGATGGGGAAAAAGAAAAAAAAAAAAATTTCTTCAAGAAGTAGTTCCGGAGAGGTGGTTGTGACTGTGTCTTGCTTGGTTGTGATTGTTAGGTTTTCGGCATTTTATCTTTTTCAAAATGTAGTTTTTAAGCTTTTATTTAATTTTTAATTATTAGCATATTTAATTATGTTTTTATTTATATGGAGGTGGGCTCTACTTGCCACATCACCCATTTAATTGGTGAATAATAATCCATGTTTACTAAATTACAAAAACATCCATATGTGGGTCATCTTGAGTTTAAAGTGGATAAAATGAAATTTGACCTAAATTTCAAGGGCATTGATGTAATTAATCCTGGCAAAATTACTCGTCTCATTCTCAAGTTATCAACAAGAAAAATAATGCGTCATTCATTGTGGGTTTGGATAAGAACCAACCAAGCAAATCAATTATAAATTAATGAGCTTCACCCAAAACTATAGGGTAGGGTTCATATAATTTAGACGGATGGAAAGCCATGTTTAGGTCACTCAGTCACTAAATATTTTGACTAATCAGAATTATGGACTAGTGAGTTTCCAGAAGTCTCGGATCGGAGTTTCTTATCTCACTAATTTTAAGTTTTTTATTCACTAAATTCAAAATTATGGTTTTGCCAAAGACTAAAGTAAGAGAAAAAGAATTTGACAACTGAAAAACACAATCAAGACGAAGATACATACAAGTTACAACAACAACAAAAATACTTAAATAAATTAAAGTTTCTTCCTTTACAATACAACCAAAAAGAGAACAAAAGAAAAAAGGTTTCTTTCTTTACAGACAGAGACTGACTGACTTATACATATATATATTTCCTTCCTTTTCTATGACGATATAACTTTGTTACATGAATTTTTGAATCGAATGGAACTTTGAAAAACACAAACAACCCCCAAAAAACAATAATTGTGAATTTGTAACTCCCATCTTTTTCTTTTCTTTTTGATTAAAATTAATTTCAATCTAATTTTAAAAATCTCTTTTGACTAAATTAGGAGAAAAATAAAAAAAATAAACTTTGACCATATATGTGATTAATGGCTTCCACGCTTGACCGTCTCCATGTATTGATTCAACGACTCTTGTCTCTGCAACCTCATTTCCTCATTGAACTTGTTTATGAACGCTTCAACTCGGCGGTTCAGCTCGTCCTGGCTCAGCGACGGCTCTTTCCTCAGCTTCCCTACGCACCCAGCCGATGCTGTCACTTGCTGCTGATTCGTCCAGTCCTTGAACGTCTCTGAGTTCAGCACCGCTGACGTGTCCACTGCTGAGTCAACCTTGAGTTGAACTTGACGGCCGTGATTCTCCCACGTCTCGCTCTTCTTCATGTGCCTGCTCAGCGGCATCGAACGCCCTTCCGTAATCGCTTTCCACGTGTTCTCCAATGTGTCGTGCCGTTTTGGCTTCGCTACTCTCAACGGCTTCCCACCTGTCAAAATGTTTCCCGGTTAATAAATCGCTAAATGACCACTGTACCCTTATGAGCCAGAGCATTTTTTACTTTTCAACCGTTCATTTAAAGGGTATCATAGACAATTCAATCGCACGGTGTACGAAATAGACATATACGCACGCCACATTTGAACTCTATTTTGTTTCAAACTTCAGCACCGTTACTTCACTACCGGCCAACGAAGCTCTAAACCTAGACGCTAATAAAGATTATATTAATTAAACAGAAAATTACGACCACGAATTGAGAATTAAATACCTTCAGGACTGGATCTAGCCGGTTTCCGGTGGCTGAATCTCACAGAAACCAGAGGTTTGTCCACCGGCGAAGCAATCTCGTCGGATTTCATCACACTCTTCGGCGGCGTCCACGTGGAGCTCGAGATCACAACCTCGTCTTCATCTAGACGAACATCTTCAACCTCCGGGGAAGCAATCTCGTCGGATTTCATCACACTCTTCGGCGGCGTCCACGTGGAGCTCGATATCACAACCTCGTCTTCGTCTACACGAACATCTTTAACCTCCGGCTCAGGCTCTGCTTCTACAGAGCCATTGATCACCGCAGGCCCCTCCTCGTGCACCTCCTCATGAACTAGAGGCTCTAGATATCTCTGCTGCTCGTAAACTGCCGGCGTCTCCGAGACGGTCGATTCAGACTCTTCCGGTTGAGGCTTAGGCTGAGGCGAGCGGTCGTTGTGGAACCTCGAGGAAGCGACGATGGTGATGATGATGCCGTTGATGAGAACGTAAATATACGGAGGCCTGAGCAAGGATCGGAAGGAGGCGCACACGAGCGGCAAGTGAGAGGCTACGAATTCCATCACCAGTGGAACGGAGAGCTTCATAGCCCACGCCAACGCCACCACGCCACTCGAAATTAGCACAATCTTCAAAGAAGCAATCCACGCCATTTTGATTTATAATTATAATCAAGTCTTAATTATTTACTTAATTATGGTGAGGGATTAAGACTGAGAAAAATGTTGTGTTTGTAGTGAGAAGTAATTGGTAGTCCTGGTGGATTGAGTGATAATGCATGGAGATATACATATGTATATAGAGGGAGGGAGGGAGAGTAACGGACGCGTTTTTCTGATGGGACCTGAACCGTTGGATCTTTCTGAGGAGGAAGGAACGGCTTAGATGTTCGGGGCGGGCCTACTTGTGGAGTGTCGGAGGAATATCCACGTAGAAGGGCCCACGTATCAGATATAGTAAAGAGCTGGACGCTAGAGTCTCCTCTTAATGCCAGTGACATTTTTTCTTCGTCAATCGTGGGCATGGCATGATGATAATTTGTCAAGTTGGCAACTTTTGACAAGTGACAGTGAAACAGTCTAGTTTCTATCTCAACAGTTATGCTCCTAAATTCGGACTGTTGATGAACATGATATTCATATTTAATTAACGGTTAGAAATCGTAGTTCAACCACGAAAAAAATCATTCCATTTCACACGAAACCCTTTTTTATTATTTATATTTATATATATATATATTTTTTGCAATGAGGAAATTCAGGAATTAAAATTTGATGAACTACTCTTCTTAGTTGATTGCATTATTAATTTTGAAGATATTTAATTACTTATTTTAATGTTGAACTCACATTAAATTTTATTATGTATGTTTAGTAAATAAATGTGAGGAAGCCACAAATTTAAATTATTCTTACAGAAAAGTAGGAATTAAAATCATTACAATACTCTTTCATAAACTCTTTTTTGTAAATGGGGGGGTCACAAATCTCTTTTGAGATCAAGGTAAAGAGGTTTGGCTTTAGCCTTTAGGTGACAGAAAAGTTTAGAACTAAATCTAAAATAGAAAGCACTAATTTGAATATTTAAATGGGCTGAAGAACGGTCTTAAGACCGTTACTCAAGGAGAGTGTAGTAACATCCTGGAAATCACCCTAAGCTGGCTAACAAGTGACACGTGTCTTGCAACACCGCTAAGGCACCTATAAACCGACCACGACCACCACCACGCACCATATCGATCTTTCAGGTACAGCTGGGTTAGGAAAATGCTTAATTACTTCCTTTATTTTCTTTTTACAAAAGATAATTAAAATATAGTGGAGGGAGGCCAGATTTTCTTCTTCTTGAAGCTTCCTAAATTATTATTATGCATGAGCAAGATATTATTTGATGACATTAGCAAGATATTATATTGTTAAATATAATAATTATATTGTTGACTAAACTTAATCTTGTACTGTTTTTAGTCGATGGAATACTACAAAACCATCTTAGTCTGTCACACATGGTGAGATATCATTACATACTTAATTATGTGTTACGGCAACACATGTACGTTCTCCTCACATCCAGCAAAACAATACTCATCATAGCTTCTCGGTATACAATTTCCACGACACACGTTTGTAAATTAATTATTTGCAGCCAGAAAATAAAAAAAGGGTTTTCTCAGTCTAGGTCTTTTCAGAGCAAAACATTTGGGCAGTATCATCAATACGTACGAAAGATTTGACTAACTATACTACTATACTCCATGCATGGGGATTAATATTGCGACAATATTTGTTGCATGCATGCATGCTATATACTTACAATAGTCTTATTTGAAAAGCATCCTTTGTTTAAGGTTTACGTTGCATTGTATTTCAATGATTTGAATATTGAAAATTGAAAAAAATAAATATTTCAAATAGTTTATACCTATATATATATTAATACATAATTCGTTTAGATTAGATGAGAAAATAGGTATATGTAGTTAGCATAAAATTATCAGCGAAAGAAAGAGGGACAGCGAGATGGTGCTTGTCAACTCAAATAAACTTTTAAAAAAAGAAATAGTACTCTAACAGATAATAAGATGACCACCTCACTTTAATTTTGAGGATCTTGTTTTGGGATATATATTTGAGACAAAATTACTTATAGAGGATTATATTTTAGAGAGAGATCTTTCATTCAGGATTAAAACCCTAAAAAATAGACTTGACTGTCAGCTAAAAAGATTACAAGGGGAGGCTTGCATGATTGGGTAAACTGTTTTTCTAGAGACAACCGACCACCCATGAAAAAACGAAACGGATAATGGAAACAAATGGGACAAACATGTATAGGCAAATGGCAATTTAGTGTCCGTTGAAAGACGTGGGGGGTAGTCAATTACTTATTTAATTGAGAATTAATTAGCTTGGCAAGTTGGCAACTAAGCCATGCATACATAGCTAGACTAGAAACACCTGAGATGAGTCGATTGGTTGGTGCTATAATTTCAGGTGAACTTCTTCTGGCCAAATCTTACGACAGCTTCCTCTGTTTTTTTTTTTCTGGTCCAAAGTACTTTGCATTAATTCTTTTCCACCTAAACTTGATCCAACTCCCCAACTATATATGTGTGGGGGTGTGGATAAGGCATGGACCCCTCCCAGTTAAGAGGATTGACGCAGTTGAGGAGTGTGAACAAAAGGATAGAGTTGGGGGTGTTTAATTAGCAATTAGCACAACTATTTGAGTAGAAAAAAGTGGTCACACTGTCAAAATCAAATTGCAAATAAATAAATAATAAAGGGATAAGGTAGGTAGCACCTTTGCAAAGCTAGCAGATGAGACCATTGATCCATCCAGGAAATTCCCATACGATGATATAGGTAATAGGAGCCAGCCAGCCAACTGTCTCTTGTGGCGAAATTTCTGTCAATAGTTTTTCGTCCGAACCAAATAATAAAAATGAAAATAAATAATAAATAATAATATTTTAGCTCGGCCTAGACGTAGACCTTATTTGGGCGGTGGTGGTCAGAGGGAAAAGTCAACAGATGAGACGAGACGAGAGTGTGTGGGAAGGGAAAGGATATGGTAACGTACGAGGATAAGAAAACGGTTATACTATTCTTGGTCCAAAGTCGTTACTCAACAGTTACACCGTCCATTTCTTCAGTGGCTGCCAACTCTTTTACTTTTTTTTTTTTTTTTTTTTTTTGAAAGACCGACGAGTCCAAAGCCCATGTGGAACCTCAAATAAAAGCCCAGGTGGGCGAACCAATGCTTTAAGCTCAGGCCACCAGACAAATACAGTGGCAATTGAGACTTGCTGAGAGCAGTTTGTAGGGTCGTAGATTTCTACGTACAGACTTGCTATGCATTAAGGATCAAAGGCTAACGTTAACCACAGTTGCCCACGTAGATCATCTAATAAACTTCTCATTTATGTAACTGTAGATGATAAAATTTGAGAAGGATGAACAGCTTTTATGTTGTCGTTTACAGATATGTTATATTTTGATTTCCATTCTCTGCTTGATCAATATGGACCTTATGTTCTCAGCTGCACCAGCAAAGCTCACATCTTCCATTTCCATGCCATGATATCATCATCTGAATGTGGATGGATGTTGGATTCGAATGTCATTTGGTTGCCTTTCATTTAAAAGCGTTGTCGGGTTTTGCATTTGATCAATCTCCAACAATCTAGTGCCCCAAGAACTGAACCATTCTATGTCAAAAAATCCCAGGAATTCTTCACCAACACTGTTATTACATGGTCTTTGCCTGAATTCTTAGCCCATGGGCTTTGTTTCTCAAGCCAAGTTTATGAGCTCAATATTCATAGTATCTTTCACATCATTGGATACATTCTTGGGACATAAAACAAAAGGCTTGGCTTCATGGGTGTCAACAAGGCAGGCTTAATCTGTGCAGTGGAAAATGACTTTAATTTGCAGGCTCAAGGTCTCATGTTTGAATTCCCACGGCGTCATAATTGTGTGTGAGAAAGAGAAATTCCTTTTGTTTAGACTATCGCTTGTACTCAAAAAAGAAAAAAAGAAAACGAAAGAGAAGCTCTCACTCTCAACGCTGCCCCAGCAAAAAATGTAAGGAAAATAGGAGGGGTGGGTTAAGAAAATTGAGGGCGGGGATTAATTTACATAGAAAATTCGGAGAAATGGATGGCTGAGATCAAGTTTCATGGGAGGTGCAATTTCAGCCCCGGGATATGTGTCAAAAATCCTTATGAAAGGTCGAGATTATTCTACCAAAAATAATCGAAAAACATGTCGTTGTGCCCCAATAGGAAACGCATGAAATTCTGAGAGCGTGGACTATAATATATTATATTTAAAAGTATAGCCGCACGGCTATACTATTTATTAAAAAAGTAAAAAACTCGTATAGCCGATTGGCTATACTATAGAAATATATTATATTTAAACGTATCGCCGCGCGGCTGTACTATTGATTTAAAAAAGTAAAAGACCCAGTATCGACGAGCGGCCATACTTTTTTACATATAATATATTTAATCAGTATAGCCGCTCGGCTATACTATTTATGAAAGAAATAAAAAATATATATTTTTAAAGGGTACTACCGTGCGGCTATACTCTTGAAATATATAAAGTATAGCCGCACGGCTATACTATTGATTTGGGAAAAAAGAGGTGGTCCCCAGTGTAGCCGAGTCGATATACTTTTTTATGTGTAATATATTTAATCAGTATAGCCGCCCGGCTATACTCTTGAAATATATTATATTTAATAGTACAGCCGTGCGGATGTACTATTTATTTAAAAAAATTAAAAAAATATGTTTAAAGAGTATAGCCCCTGGGCGATACTATTTGTTTAAAAAAAAGAAAGTAAAACCCTCAGTATAGCCGCGCGGCTATACGCTTTAGACATATTTTTCTAATTTTTTTTTTCCCCATTTCTTTTACACGACTTGTTATAAGTGCCATCAATATTGCATTCGGTTTGATCTTTTGTACTTGGCTTTGTTAATTTTTTTTATTGTTCAAAATAATAGGCAGGTTTCTTTTTTTAATTGTTCCATAGAGCTACACTTTCTTGTTTGTAATGTGTTGTTCGGAGAGTCTGAGTGGAGCATTTGTATTCTAGAAAACTCCAATTCCATTTGTTTCTTCTTCTAACCATCCCAAACTAATTATTGTAGGAAAAATAGCCATGACTGCAAGCATAGATAGAGATAAAGAGACTAAAAACATTTTCATATCCCAAGTTACAGGTAGGAACAAATGAATTTTCAAATTTGTGCTTGTTTGTTTGTTTGTTTCTGGGCCAAGCAAGCCTAGCTTTGTGCCCAACAATTTAAGTACATGACTTTGTGAAGGGACTCTTCAGCCATAGCCTGCTGCTTTCTCCTATCACTTTCTCTCCCTCCATTCGCTGGCTTATTACTATTACTATTACTACTGCATGACAACAACAAGTGTCTCTGTTTGTTGAGTTTGCTGCTGCTCGCATCATCAGCATCATCATCTCTACGGCCTTCCACAGTGCCTGTGTCTGCGCCTGCACCTACCCAATAACTCATTTTGCCTTTTCTTTTCACACAACTTATTGATCTTCTTCTTCTTCTTCTTCTTGATTGTATTGTAATTTGTAACTGAATTGGACAAGCCTTTGTCTTAAGGAGATCTCTGAGTAGTAAGTTTATTATATAGAGGAGGAGGGAGAGGGAGCTTTGGCTGGCAGAGTATTTATCAGTTGGCGCGAGAGGGATGGGGTTTTAGTGGTTTTGGATAACCCCAAAACAAAACCAAAAACCATTGGTGGGAAGCCATGGTTTCTGGTGTTACCAGTGGCTGCTATTCTTCTTGTTATTAATTTATTCATTCTACAAATTTGACGGTGACCAAATCCAAAGGCTTCTTTCTTGGGAAGACAACAAAGAAAACGCACGCCAAACACGTTCTTGGGCAAGTAGAAGCATATATCAAAGTTTTAACTTCTTAATGCTTGCTAGGAGCTTCACGCATGTCCGTCAAATAATGGTTGAGAGTTTCATTCTTGGCCTTGGTACTTGGAACCATATTTCTAATTTCTTACTTAAAAGATCCAAGACTTTGCAAAGAGATCCTGCATATATCGTAACTGGACAACATTTGCCTAAAAGTATGGTAATGTTAATAGATGCTCAACTTAACTTGTACACTTCCACATCATTCGAAACACCAGATTTATTCTCGAAAGAGACGAAATCAACACAAAATCGCATTATCTACAGAGAGATGTGACTACTAGCTAAGTTCAGAGTACTCCCACATTACAAGAGACTCTCCACTTCAAATTGTTTTCTTTTTTTACATCAAAGTATATTGGACTCTCCTCGTCATTTTTTTGAATACAACATCTGCGGGAAAAGATAAAAGAGGGTTACAAATGATAGACCAGAGTGGACTATTGATTTTTCCACTCAATCAGCGAAAACCTTACAAAACAAATGAAGCACCAGGTCATGCCGAGTCCACCCCTTCCACTTGCTGCCTAGCAAGATATCTTTCCCTCCTCTCCTTCTAAACAAGACAGAAAGAAACGATAAAAATGGATGAAGCATGTAATAAGGGGAAATTCATTTCACAACCAACTTTCGCGTCACAACAGAACAAAGTACTCACCCATTCATCTATCACGAGCCCTTCTCCAATAATCTTCGGACCAGCATCTTCTGGAGGTTTCTTGCGTTCCTCAAGCGCAGCATCAGCATCGGCCAATTGACGCTTCAGTTTTTCCATAGCCTTGAAGAAGCAAAAAACGGTTTATCTCTTAAAACAGGTATCCCTTTCAGTATCACTATCATAAATGTGAACAGTGAACACGTGCCTAAGCAGGTTCATGATATACACTTTACAAATACAAATATTGACATCAAGTTAAGGGCACATCAACCACACTTACCGGGGTAGAACGCTCTGGATCTAAAAAGACAACCCGTAGGATCTGCTCTATTGCCACTTGGTCCTTCAGCTCATCAAACTGTTGACAATAAAGAATTTCTAAGGTTAGTGCCAGAAATTTTTTTCAAAAGAATGTTCCACATGACTGGCACTTCAGTTTTTCCATAGCCTTAAAGAAACAAAAAAGTTATAATCTCTTGAAACATGTATCCTCCGCAGCAGGAGTACCATAACAGCAGACACATGCTCAGTTTAGACCATTCAAAAAATTCAAAACAAATTTGAATTTTATTGCATACCATAAATGCAAACAGCAGACACAAGCTTTTCACTTTTCAGCATGACTGCCAACTCATATCAACTTATATATTGTGAAGAAACTATGCAATCAACAGCTAAGATAATTCAAATGTATTAAAAAATGAAGCTTTATACCGTTTCTGAAGACATGGCTACAACTTCGTCAGAACGAAGACTGCCATTAACTACACTCAATCAGCTTTTAATTAAAAGAGTTAATATTCCATTAAGTCCGAACACTTTAATAGTCACCTCAAGAAAAGTATCACCGCGGCAGGGAGATTATGACTTCAATAAAACAAAATTGCTGCGTATAGCCATAATTCATTTGACATCTACTCCAGGACAACTACAGCAATGCCCGGTTTTTTATTCAAATACAAAACTTCATAGTGTCACTTACTACCTGCAATCAGTATTATATACTAAATGTACCATCTTAAAAAAGAACTAAGATTAAACATACACGAAAAATCTAAATAGCTCAGTTATAGAGATGTTCAGGCCTATAAATAAGCACACCTAAGAGAACAAAATCAAATATTTCTGAACATGGTTATCAATTTAGTTTACAAATTAACACTAAAACTCAAGATAGTTTTTAAATGATGCATGCAACTCACCAGCTCGGGTACATAGTCCATTGCTCCTTTCACCTTCAGGCTCATGATTTTAAATTTAACCCTGCTCTTTTGATCCACCAATTTTTCATTGTTCTCCGGAACCTCCACAAACTTGAATACTGTCATCACAAACCAAAATTAAGAAAAACTTGCTTGAAAAGCAAAATTAAGAAACCACTTGAATAGAAAGATAATAATGGTTCCAACTCCATAATATAAAAGGCATTCGATGAAATTGCAAAAAGTCATACAAAAACCATTACCAGTTGCTATAATGCTTTCGCCAGGACTAAGAATAGCTCCTGGAGGACGCATGAAACAACTTTTTGGTGCAGTTGTTTGAAACTACGGTAAGAAAAGTAAGCAACTCATTAGAAAAATTACAGGATAAGAAGCTTTAACAATGTCATCGACATTAGCAAAAAGAAGACTGTAAACATAAGATGGTTACGGTACCTTGAAAGCTACATATGACTTGCTTGTGTTTTTAATTCTAATGGCGCTCCTAACCTGCTTTCCAGGTTCACCTTCAAGAAACATAGAGTTCATACATATAAATAACCAAATGAATCATCAGGCAGCGATAAAGCGAGCAAACCTGCATACATCTTTAATCACAAACAAATACCTAAATAAACTGCTTGATTGGCCTCTTTAGCCATTAAACCATTCTAAGAATTCTGATTAGCAATACAAAAATCATTGATATCGCTGATGAGCTACACGATTAGCTCAACTTTAATCCTTATGTTTAGACAATCATCAAGCTAAAACAAATAATTTCATACTAACTAAAATCCAAAACATAATCTAAAATCTAGAAGCAAATCTAAATCCACAACAATTTATCACAATATACAACTATTTTAGGCAAACGCAATTAAACTGTAACATACCAAATATGGTGTGTGTGTGTGTGTATATATATATAATTAGAATACATTAATAAAATGGATTAGATAAGACGTACAAGGAAAATAGAGTTTATTGTGGGGATCGAGCTTGAGTCTACGGCGAGTGGGGAGCAGCGACCTGGCGACGGACGACACCGAATTCGTAGCTGATGGATTTGATCCGTCGCCTTGAGGACCGTTGCCATGTTGAGGAGCGTTGTGCGACGACGATGTGGACGACGTCGTAACGGTGGTGTTCCCGGACGGCCGAAACGGCCGCTTGAAGAAGCCCCAGACTTTTCCGTCGGACGACGACTTTTGGTCAGCTATGGTCATCTCTCAGAGCATTAGACAAAGTCAAACGGCGTCGGTTACCCGCTTCACGGTCTGTAACTCTGCGTCTGAGTTGGTTGGTGGTGACAAGTGAGAGGGGCAAATCGGAACTGAGGGGAAGGATTTAATTGAATTTGACCGATTGAGTTCACGCCCGGCCTTTTGTGCTCACCTTTTGTAGCGTCCTCTCCTCCCGCTTTGTACTTTCACTACTTGGACAATGGTGGAAACGACGCCGTACTGAGGATAGAATGCTTTTTCCACTTTTCTGTGAAAGTGAACCAAGCTCAAGTCTGGGTCGCAAAAGACAAACCGTTGACGCGAGGCTGCTGAGTTGACTTGGTGTTAATCAAATCAGAGGCCTGAGCCGAGAGTCTCAGACTGTAATTTTTTGTTAACGGTGGGTTTTGGTGGGATTAGTTTCTTATTTGCTTGCTTAACAAATTCTTGAGTGCGCGTTTAATTATTAATTAAATCCTGTGTGGAATGCGAACACGAGAAATGCTTGAGTTGAGTGGTGCCAGTGATGACCAACAAATCACAGAAGCTTTTCACTGTTTTTCCTCCAAGCTGACCCAACGCAACAACATTTTTAGACTTTGATTTTTCGTTTTCTTTTTTGCCACAATGGACTGCCAATCAATCAAAGGCTAAATTGGAGGATAGCAAATAGCATACAATGGACTGCCACCCACTAAGCCCACAATAAATTTTAATTTTATTATCGATATGTTTGGCAATTTATTTTTAATACAACAAATAAATTACTTAAATTAATCTTATATATATATAGCGGAATTTGAAATTGAGTGAAAAGAACGAGCTCATTGATTTGATCAACTGACCTAAGACATGCAACTGGAGCTCGTCTTTTTATTTTTGAAAGAGTGAAAAAAATTATTCATGTTTTCTTTTCATTTGCAAAAGATAATAAATAATTTTGTCTTGCTAAACAAATCTCATATCTAATAAGTTAATGACATGGTTTAATTAAAGGCTTGTTGTGAGTGATTCTGAATAGACGAAAAAACACTACTATGGAGAATTACTTTTCCAAATAATCACCTTAAGCAGTTTTAAGTGATTTTATAGAGAAGCACATGAGAGATGTTTCTACTCAGAATCACTTAGAGTGATTATATGGAGAATCACATGAGAGGTGGTTCTCCCTAGAAGTGATTCTGGCATATTTAAAATCACTCCAAAACGAGCCCTAAGTTTGTTGAACTCTTATCTTTATATAAGAAATTGTAATTTATCCTAAAACAACGATTCTCCCACAAACTTATCTAAATAGCAATTTGGCTTTGGACATGACCTCCATGATTAAGACTTGGAGATAGATAACTAGGTGGTCTTAGATTCCATACCAAGAATTTAAAATATAAAAAAAATATTCAATTTGAGCGTCAATTACGCGTTTGAAGTCGCCTTGGCCATGAAAACAACCTGGAACCCCTTATTCAAATTCAAATTAAAGAATTTTTTGGTTGAATTATTATTAAATTAATTAATCCAAGAAAATAAAAATACTTGGAACATTTGCCTTCCAATGCCCAAAAAGCGTGACAAAAGCAGGAAAGGCGTCCTCCTAAATTGTAAACATAAGACAATTGAGCCAAGCAAGCGTTTTATTCAAAACTGGATGTCGTTTTTACAAAGTCTTGTTTAGTTAGAGAAGCTCGGAAGAATCATCCCATTGAAGGACAGCAGAGTCTAAGTTCTGCTCTCTTTTCAGCTTATCCTTCACAAACCAGTCGCATACCTTGCCAGCATTTAGCTCCTCAATTGGGCAACCTTCTTGCTCTGATATCACTCTCAGCAGATTCAAAGACGATATCTATGTGTACATATTTATACACAAAATTTAAAATGAATAAATATTTAGAGAGGAAATTAAAGAATAAAAATGTGTATATATTAATTTCTACTTACCGTTAAACGACATAGGAACCTCTCGTGAGTGCTGAGACCAGATATTTCCACTAGACCAGCTTCTTCTAGGGTTAAGAAAGGTCGTCTTTCGCTGCTTTTCTTCTCAGCTGCTTCTCCTCCTTGTCCACTGCTACTTGCTCTCACGCCAAGTTTTCTTCTATTGGGGCTAAGTATTTTGCATGGTGCAAAATGGGCACTTCGAGTTTTTGCTTCTTGTTGAAGTTGATGAGGGTTTGAGAGGAAGGGTGAGTTATGGTGGCTTTTGCAAAGCTTGAGCGAGAACATGTTATCTGATTTTAGGTGAAGGGTTTTGCTCTGTTTCTTGAGGTAAATGCGCGTGTTCGTAGTGGCAAGACAAGAGCAAGAAGAAGAACAGGGGAAGAGAAGCTTATCGCTTTTATTTTGAAAGATTTTTTATTTGTGGCGGAGACCAGAGAAGGTGGTTTGGTAGCAGATTAGATTGGGCTTGCAGCATGAATGGGTTTGGCTTGGGCTATAGTGAACATAATTGAACTCCCCCTCTCTAAAATGAGCCCATGGAATTTTGCTATGCATAAGTTGATCTATAACCACTGAATTCATCCACGTTTTAATCCAAGTCATCATAGCCCTAAATTATTTATCATACCAATAGATTTTGAGTTTTCCCAATGTCCTTAACTTTTCAATTTTCATTCATTTTGTGTAATAAATACGGTAGTTTTGCTCACATACATTGAGATTCAAGCGATTAAAAAGAGAGAGAGATCGAATTCTAGCGTAAAGAAACTTACATATTGCCTTAACTAACTACCTGAACTCAACCTTGCAATTGGACTCATTTTTCAAACCGATAGGATATTGACTTGAAATTTGATAGAAAGGGGTAAGGGTAAATAATATACATACATACAAACTACACAAAAGAAATTTACACCTCTCCCATCAAAATTTACACCAAAAAGCACTAAGCTGAAGAGCTAAAAGCAAGACACCTCTCAAATTTGATTAATCTCGTTTGTAGCCGCTTGCTTTGGTTTAGATTAAAGAGTAAAACGCCACCGCTGATCAGTTAGGACCCCAACAGCTCAAGTACATGACAGTCCTGAGAGACTCCTCTGCTTGCTTAACCTTGTCACTGTTGGCAGCCTTGAAAGCACCCGAATCAACAGATGAAGAGAAACGCCATGCCTGCTTTGAAGAGGAAGATGAAGAAGAAGAAGATGATGAACCACCACACTTGGGAGCCTGCTCTTTGACCCCCTGCGTAACCCTCATCCCTGCCTGGTACACCACTCTACTCACGTCCCTCAAGCTCATGCCCAGGTGATAATATCCCACAGATGAATTTTCAAAGCAACAAAAAATCTTGGGTCGCAATTGTTTTTTTTTAATCAGTTTTGCTTTTGTATTGATCTTGCTTGTATATATAGAAAGGGTAAAGAGAGGAAAAGGTGAATTCAGTAGATGAATCCCAGGTTTTAGAAATCTATGGCTTTGTTGACGGCTGAAAAATGGGAAACAGACGGCAGTGATGTTGATGGGTTGCGTGAGCATGACGGACTTTGCAATGAAAAACTTGGGGGGCAGTGGGGTCTTATCCAGTGAGAGAGGGCCACGTGTCTTAGGATAGCTCTAAACTTCAGGATAAGGACAAGATCTTCTACGTGGGATTCTGGAAGTTTCTGTCTTCCGGATTTTAAATAATTATCCTTTACATGATAAAAGATCATTTCTGATTTAGATGTTTTGAATTATTCTTGATCGGGGTAAACACGTTAAAATGGTTTTATCTAAACGATAGATAAGGCACGTAAGATATTTGTAATTCAATTGTTTGAGAGTAGTTAGTTATGCATTCGAGACCGTATGTTCGAATTTCCCTTATTTAATATTGTTTTATTTTTTTATATAGGTCATGTCTCACAATATCGTTTGTATTAAAAAAAATAGATGAGGCACATACATGGCATGAAGTTTTTAAACCCTATTAACAACAAAATAGCCTCTTTATCGAGACGTTGACAAACGTACTTGATGAACCGAATGACCTATAAAATCTTATACTTTATGACATAAGTATAAATTGTATTAGGTTGTTACGAGATTATTGGTCCAAGAAAGAGGAGCACAAAGTGAGTCTAAGCTGAGGAGCACAAAATGAGTCTAAGCTAGCTAAGCACAAATGGTTTGAAATTATTTTTCAACTAGCAAGATTAATATTTCTAACCAAACAATTTTACATTTAAAAAAAGAAAAAAGAAAAAAAAAAGAAATCAATATTTGGGGCGAGTTTGAAGTCATAATCTAAAGAGAAGGGTTTAAAAAACGGCCCAGACTGAAATGATAAAATGGATAAGCTGGATTTTGGGCTGTATAAACTTTTCGCTCGGAATTTCAGGCCCACTATGGCAGGCTTCAGTCTCCACCAACCGCCTTTTAACAACTGTTTAACTCAACCTATACAGCCGACCGTTTTACCCGCCATGATTCTCGTCCACTCAGCCCGGCATTTCTCGACCGTCCGATTCAGTCAGCCCGATCCGGCGGTCCGCAGGCTACGCTTCAGCGTGAGGTCGAGTTTGCCGTTCGGCACTGAGAAGGCCAAGTACCATCGGGAGCTGGAAGCAGCCGTCGACGCCGTAGAGAGAGCTTGCGCGCTCTGCGTCGAAGTCCAATCGTCTTTGCTATCGAGTAAACGACGGGTTGTTGAAAAAAACGACCAGACTCCGGTCACGGTGGCGGATTTTGGTGTCCAGGCCCTCTTGAGTTTGGGTAATTGCTAATTAGTCCTTTTGTTTTTGGTATTTATTTATTTAGCAAATTTTGATTGGAGTTTGGTGGTGGCAGAGCTTGGTAAACGCTTCCCTTCCATTCCCTTGGTGGCGGAAGAAGACTCTGCGTTTGTACGTTCAAATAATCTAGTAGGGTCAGTTTTCGATGCGGTTATTAGCAAGAGCAGCCATGGAGAAAACCCATGGACGCCTGATCATGTATTGGAAGCCATTGACAGAGGAGGCCAGGATGGTTCTACTTTCGGAGCTCAGCCGGCCACGTATTGGGTTTGTTTCGGATTTGCATTTGCATCGTATGCTTGAATTGAACATTACAAAGATTGCAGCTTTGTGTGTGTTCCTTTTTTCTCTCCTTAAGAATCGTTGCTTTCTTTCATGGTTGCAGTTTTTAGTTAAACATTGTTGCCTTCCAAAATGAACTGAGAAGCATAATGCAGGTACTGGACCCAATTGATGGCACACAAGGATTTGTGAAAGGAAATCAGGCGTTGTATGTGGTATGTCTTACTAACTTCAACAAGGAGTTTCTTTCTTTCGCCCCCCTCTCCCTGATATTTGGTCATGACAGTGATTTTTGAATCTTATGGCACCTGTAATTAACTTTGCTATAGAATACAGCAGATATTACAGGATGCATTTTACTGTATCTAAACTAATCAAATGCTGCTAGAAGTTTAGACTATTGAAATTATACTATTCAAGAGTTTCTGCTTCCAACCCAACCTTCCTGATAGTATTACTACGGATGTTTTTATTCAAAACTTAGGATGCAGGAAATAAATACAAAATGGAGTAACTTATGTTGTGAATATAAACAATGGAAGTATCCAAGTAAGAGGCAAATAGAAAGAGAAAGAGGGGAAGCTTAACCCAAGTAGGAATTGTGAAAATAAACATAGAAACCGAAAGAACACGTAATCTATTCTACACAATGGAAGTATCCAAGCAAGAGACAGAGAGAAAGAGAGAGGGGGGAAGCTTAACTCAAGTAGGAATTTCAGACAAATTTTACCAAGTTATTAAAATAGAAATCTATATACCCAGAGGTAAATGGATGTCTTAGTTATTGGTCAGATTGAAAATAAATCTTCAAGCAGATTACAGCTTTGAAGTGATTATGGTTGCTATGTTGCTTTCTTATTTAAGAAGTAAGGCCAATGGTGTCAAATCAAACATAGTAATAGCACTTATATGTTGCGAAAATAAATGATTGAAGCTGTATTCTGTATAGAAATTCGTACCTGTTTCACTACATTGCTTATTACTATATGAGTTGCCTATAAACAACCTCAATTTTCAGGTAGGTTTGGCTCTTGTAATTGACGGACAGATTGTATTAGGTGTCATGGGCTGCCCGAACTGGCAGAATGCCGTATCCAACAAATCCACCTCTGAAGTCCAGGAAGAAAAAAACACTCCACCTGGATCAGGGATTATTATGGTTGCTCATACTGGGTGTGGCACATGGACAAAACGCCTGTCATCTGTGCTAAATCTCACAGCCAAAATGCCTTATTCTTGGACGCAATGCTTCGTTGATGAATGTTGCATGGTGGAAGAGGCACGCTATTCTATCAGAGCGAGTGATGCATGGGAGTCATATCCGCTGTCAACTTTGTTCACCTCAACAACTAGTGCTGATAGCATTGTTGAGGGTCAAATTCTTCTTGTGAAATCTTGTTGTGGAAGGTTGGTTATCTTCCTCCTTGACTACTTCTACTAAAAAGTCAGATTGCTCAGATATCTTAAAGTAGTTTTTAAATGATTGTTAAACTTGTTCTTCTATCAGTTTACTCTTGCATACATAGAGAAACAATCTATACCCTATCACCGATTGCCTGTGTTGCACAATGACTCATTGACCACTGTTTGAACAGGATGGTCTTGTGTTTCTCAAGTTTACAGAGCAAAAGTTTCTCTATAGTGTTTAATCTGATTCACCATTGTACAATTGGCTCTTGACATATTAGTCTAATTAGAATAAAGTTAAGGGTCCGTATTTCTGAAATTCCGTAACAAATTACTTTCAGCTTCTTGGTCAATGCTTACAGGAACTTGTATGTACCTTTCTTCTTTTTGGCATGCAGTTTATCCAAGTATATAATGGTGGCTTCAGGCAGGGTATCTCTTTATATGCAGAATGTGAAAGTTCAAAAAGTTACCAAGGTATTGCAATTCATTCCAGTTGTAAGTGGATTATAGGAACTACATCAGTATGACGTACTTCAACTTATCACAATGTAGGCTTGGGATCACGCTGCTGGTATTATATGCGTGTATGAAGCAGGGGGAAAGGTATTTTTCTATGACTCTTTTTGAAGTATCGCATAATGTATCCAACTTGGTGCATTTAAGTCATAATACATATTATAAAATATGAGTTTGCTGCTAAGCTCCACTGTAGGATTGGTATAAACTGCAAAGAGGTTAACTAATGGGAATTCAGAACAGAAAACTAAAATTTGAGGCCTTTGACTATTTCTGGTATCTATATTTTTTTTAAAAAGTTATTTATGTTTGTTATATCAATTGCAAAACAAAGTTTCTCCAGCCTTCCTTGGAGAAGTGTTTTCTGATACTAGGTAAAACAGACTGATCATCTAGGATGGCAACTCTTGTTTCAATGGACTAAATAGAGCGAACTAAACAAAATAACACCTACATATACAACAGGAGCAGCCAGTACTTTGTTTATTGATACTTGTTCCATTGAGAAATCACAATATCCTCCTTTTAAGAAATTATCCCCTGTAAAACCAGGTGACTGACTGGAAGGGAGATCAAATTAATCTTGCAGCAGATCAACTTGGACGGAGGAATATATACCCTTCTGGTGGTATCCTTGTGACAAATGGCAACTTGCATAACCGGCTTGTAGAGATGATATCTTCCAATTCGTCCACTGTTTCACGGTGATTACTATTTCAAATAGGTATTTATATTTTTGTTTCAATTTGATTGTATTTTTTGAAATATGGCAAGAAACTCTTCGGAATGCCATATGACATTAATTCTTCATGTGCACTTTTGTCCCGTAAAATTATCATACACAATTCTTTTCCGGCTACCGGATCCCAGTGTAAGAGAAACCAGGTTCTTTACAAGTCAATGTAATAACCATACTTTCTATTAGAAGCAGATTTCAGTTCCTTTTTTTGTTAGTTCCCTTTTGGTCTGAGATTTCAGTTCCTCAAGCAGAAGATCGTTTAGGTTTGTGAAAATCTGATACCCTTCTGATACTTATTCCATAGGGGTTGGGTCAGGTGGTGCATTTTTTCACCAACTACAATTTTCTATACTCAATTGCTCTGATTGATAGGAGTTTTCTTAACCACGTTCTATCCTTCATCTTAATAGGAAGCGTGTTAGCGTCAGTCGTTCAAGTAAGTAAGTATCCTTATTGTAGATTCCACAGCAATTAACAGTTCGTAATGTTATTCATGGCTCTGCTTTGAGCAACTTATATGAAAACCCTTCTAGAGAAATATTTTCCTTCAAATGAACTCAAGCCCACCCTAAGTTAATCAATATGTCAATAAATGATTGGCCCCTCAATAGGCAAAGTCAAACAAATGAAGATCGTGCAAACATTGGCATTTCAGCTTGAAACCACTGTTCTTATGACACGTTGTGATCTCGAGAATGGTGCTCATCCTATCACCATTTCCAGAGTCTTCCATCAAACCCCATCAACATGCCCTACGTGTCCCCAGAATGCTTACGTTGAGTACAAATCTAGTTCTTGAAATCTCATCATCTTTAGGGTTTGATCCCACGGATAATATATAGTTTAGAAGCTTCTGGATTCAACATGGACTGCGTACTAATAAGGAAAACAAAATATTATATATATCTTTAAAACACGTAGAAAAATATTATATAAATTTGCTTATGAGTTGTGATAGTGACTGTGCAACTCTTTGGATCTCGTATCTCAGTGTTTGTGTACAACATTTTTTAGAAAATCTGCCAGGTATATGTATTTTGGGATTCAGTCAACACTAACACGTATATGCATTTGTGTTTTGGCTACATGTATGTACAAGCAAACCCTAAGATTTGGACCACTAATTACCGTTTTTAGTATTAGACGTAATCGTCAGTATTTTGTATTTTAAGCAGTAATCCACTTTTCTGTATAATAATTAAGCTATTTTGTTACTTAATTAAGTGGACGTTGTCTCCTTGATACCAAGCATGGAGACATTAGTCTACGGTTGCTTATATTAATCATGAAATACCAAAGATAGTAATACTCTTCTTCTTATACGATTTGTATACAATTATATACTACCCAACTCCTTTTTTTCTTACTTTAACTCCCATGCATATTGTGCTCTCTCTAAATTAATGACTCTTTTTTGTTGATACCAACAATTTTGAGGGAGGTATGACTTGAACATATGACTTCGAGTGTAAAAATAACTGCTTTTAATCACTTGAATTACATTAATGTATCCGTTCAAACCAATGAAAATCAGGCTAGCTTGAGGGTTTTATAATGCAGAGGTACTATAAAAGTAAGGGGTGAGAAGGGCACACAAGCAAGGTGTGGGATTGGCTTTGAGATTAATTATAAGCTTTTTTCAAGGTGAAGATGATTAAAATAATATTTGACCGTACACCATTTGTAATTTTGTATGCTTATATAAAGGTGAATAAGACATGACGCCATGAACAGTGTGTCCACATGAAATCACGTTTATTACAACGATGTTATATTTAAATTTATGGGCACCTCTGAAAAGTGTACACTAAAACATCTAATGGGACACCTGTCCAAATTAAACATTTGTTTTAGTTTACTTTAATTAATGTGTTTTTAAAGTTGACTTAACGTAGTACTACTAGAAACTACTGGCCTGGTTGGATGACCAAAATGCTTCCAGATCACCAGATGGCCGATTAGGGAAGTTTAACACAAGAAATTCGAACTCATCGCATAAACTGGTTGATCAATCCCCTGATTAAGGTAATAATTATGACTAATTAAATAGAAGAGAGAAACAAATAAAGTACAGCATAGACTTTCGTACGTCATGATGGGAGGGACCTTGTTTATTTTGTTGTTGGGAAAGACATGGAGGATTAAATAATAGACGTCAGATTTCCTTAAGTGGCAGGCTAATGATGGTCCGATATATTTAATTAATTTTAAATTAGGCCTCTGGTTCAGGCATGCTTGCTTTTTCAACGGTCTACAACCCTCTTTTGGATGAACTAACGTCTTGCGTTCAGACACGTAACATGTAAGGTTGCGTTCCACCTAATCAATCAAATTAATTACTCAGAGTCTCAAACAATTTTACGCTAAGCAAAACAGCTTCGTAAATTGGAGATCGTCATGCATGCAATGCAATGCAATTTTATTTTCCTCGAGTAAAATAGAATGTTATAAGTGTCATTAATCAACATTATTTGCCGGTAAATCATAGATCATGCATGTGATCAGTGTACGTGGCATGCATGTCTTAGTCTATTAAAAAAAAAAAATCGAAAAATAATTGTGGTTTAATAATTTTATTTCTTTGCTATTAATGGCTATGATTGGTCAACTTATAAAAACCATTGCTTAAAATAATCATAAAGTGATAAGGTGCCAACTGCCAACCACGATATAGATAATCAAGCTTTGAAAAAAATAGTGTGCATTTCTGCTGATTGGAGCTTTTTTAATATATTAATATAATTACACCACTAATGGCCACTGTTAGTTTGATGGGACTAGACAAACCGTAGCCTTTGCTCCTCTTTCTTGTAGTGATTAGAGAGTAATAACGATGGATTTAAGATCCATAAACGATGATGGGGTTACTGTAGAATAATTTATCGATCGAGACTTATTCCAAACCCCTGCAAATCTTATGAATAGTCAGAATTAATTAATGGGTTTAATTAAGTTAAGATTGAAATTCGAATGAAGGAATCTTGGGTCGATTTGTTGAACTAGTGTAATTACTATTCTTAGTCTATTCGGAAATTGTATAAGAAAACCATACATATATAATTGCTCAATCAGTTTCGCTTCAAGTCAATGAAGTGAAGTTGTTGACGTTTTGATTGACAGCAAGTTCCAAATGGGTTTGAGAGTGAGAGTAGAACATGGTTTAGTTTAGTAATCAAAGTTAAAGTCAAACTGATTTTGTTTGTTTATATACTGTTAATTGGTAAAATCAAACTAACAAAAGAAAAAAAACAAGCGCTTAAAACGATGTTATATATTTGAATTTGATTATGATTAATTACGGAAATTTTTTATATTTATAAGATGATAACCATGCTAATTACATTATAATTAAAGTAAATTTCTTAATTATTTGTGTGTGTACAGTGTACGTACTAATTTGCAACATGTGACATCCGCTTTGCAATATTAAAATTTTGTACAAGCTTTTTTATCTGCATAATAAATGCCTCTATATATTTCGGCAAACACCGAACTCCATTATTGCCGTCTTCACATCTTTTATTAAATGCTTCTCCTCAATCTCATCACGTAATCTAAAATTTTCATAGCTAGCTTTGACTACCTCTTTGGAAGTGTCCGTACAATCAAATTAAATTAATTTGTCAAAAATGTTGAATCATCTGACCTCCCACCACGAAACTGTAGAGTTCCGGCTCTTTTTTTCAATTTACTCATAAGTAAATAAATGGTGTTGTACATCGACTTCCTCGAGTCGGTGTGTATAATATAGACAATTTTATTTGATTTAAGGTGTTCTCTGATTTTATTCAGAATAACTTATTATTTGATTTGTTAAGCCAATGACAACATCCCCACTATAATTCTTCTTTTTATCACTAAAATTTCCCTTGTTATGTCAAGATTCTCTTTTTAAAAAATTGTTTTATTTTAAAGAATAAACTGAATAATTGAGTTGGCAAGCAATTATTTCTGAGTTATTTATTTATAGCAAGATGGAGAGGGCTCGTGATATTGGCGTGAGTTGAGCCATGCAGTGCAGGGGAAGAAGAAACGACGCCGTGAACGTGAAGTGCCAGTAAGGACACAATACTGGTCAGCTCACAAGTCACAACGGGAAAGACAGGGGGGGGTACGTGGCACCCATACTACAATATCTTATGTCGATGACAGCTAAGCCTCCCTAATATGAATGCAGAAAGCCAGGACTGACACAGCCCAATCCCGCCGGAAAACGATAACCTAAGAAGTAAAAACCAAGTAAGAATACTAATAATCTGCCTCCCTTCATTCAAGTTGAATTATATTCCATGTAAATTGGATTAATTTAAAATATATAATATATATATATATATATTATTAAAGGAGGTTCACTATATTATAAAATAAAAAATAAAAAAATTTATATGAAATTAATTTTAAAAACACACCCAAAACCCATTTACAACATAATAAAGAGGCTTTTAACTTCTTATAAATTACAAAACTGCAATTAATTTCTGAAAACAAACTCAATCTCAAAACCTCATAAAAATACTTAAAACACTCAATATGGCATCAAAATAATTTAATAATCAAAATTAAATTCAATAGGATCAATTGTCATTTTCTGAGTTTGTTTCTAGAAATTAAACAGTGTATGATTTATCTATATTATTAATATTAAAAATAAATATATAACTAAGTATCTCTATTATTAAACACAACAAGTGGTCACATTGATTTCTGTATATATAGTGCATCAATCAATTAAAAAGAAAACTAATTAAAAAAATAATTCATGCAATGCATGGCCATGGATAATGGATGATGGGTAGGTACAAAATTATACAAATCTAAAATATATGTACAGAGAGAGAGAGAGAGAGAGAGAGAGAGAGATTGGAGTTGAAAACTTATTGAATCTTGATGATGACAATAGCTATTTTGGTTTCTCAAAGGAAAAGGGACACGTAGCCATGTTGATAAACAGAGGACGGCACCGAATCATTTTGACTTGTCCCTTTTTTTTCTTACCCTTCCATGTCATGCCCTATATATACATCTACGTCTTCCATACGGACCCTACAAACTAATCCATTCATCTCTTACCAGCTACCCTCTTCCGTCTAAATCCTCCAAATTTTCGACCCATATTTCTCATCAATTAATACATGAGCTACAAACAGTACAACTAAGCTAAATACATATATTTATAAGCCTGTGGGTGTTGGAGCACTAATCGTAATCTCAGCCGTTCAAAGTAGAGGGATGGGAAGAGCACCTTGTTGCGACAAAAATGGCCTCAAGAAAGGTCCATGGACTCCAGAAGAAGATGAGAAGCTCCTTGATTATATTCAGAAACATGGTTATGGCAACTGGAGGACCCTCCCCAAGAATGCAGGTATATTATGAGATTATGAGACTTGAAGCTTTGTTTATTTTCATTAAATTTACTTTTTTTACTTATAATTTTGAATTGTATATGATCAATAGGGCTACAAAGGTGCGGGAAGAGCTGCCGTCTCCGATGGACCAACTATCTCCGGCCAGATATCAAACGAGGTCGATTTTCTTTTGAAGAGGAGGAGACAATTATTCAACTCCACAGCATATTGGGCAACAAGTAATTAAGCTAAACTTTTTAATTAATTAGTAGTAGAAACTCAAATTGTCTCTTTAATATATAGTTCAACAGCTAATGGGTTCATTTCATATATAGGTGGTCTGCAATTGCGGCTCGTTTGCCCGGAAGAACCGACAACGAAATCAAGAACTACTGGAACACCCACATTAGAAAGCGGCTCCTCCGGATGGGAATTGATCCAGTCACCCACAGCCCTCGTCTTGACCTTCTTGACTTTTCATCCATTCTAAGCTCATCTCTCTACAACTCATCTCACCAGCACCAAATGAACTTCTCAAGGCTCCTTGGCCAACCCATAGGCCTCAACCCAGAGCTACTGAGGCTAGCAACTTCTCTTATCCAATCTCAAAGAGAAAACAACCATAACGCAAACAGTTTTCTTCTTCAAAACTCTCAAGAAACAAACAACTTCCACCAACTTTGCGACAATCCCCACATCCCATTTCAACAAGTCCAATCTAACCAACTTCAGCAACCCATTCAAGAAATCTCATTCTCCAATGAAGCTCCACAACTCATCATGCAGCCGGCCAATGGAGACTACCCATCAAACCTAAGTGATTTTAGGTCTCAACCCAGTGATTGGCAGCAGAGCAACGTTGGGCCTTCAAATTTTACTGATGAGTATGTTGAATTACCAAGCTTTGCATATGAGTATGGCTCAGATCACCACCAAACTATTTTGGATCCTTCACCTGAGACTTCAAATTTTCACTCCAACAACAGCAACCAGAATTTCAGCTTCACTACTTCAGTCCTCTCAACCCCTTCCTCAAGCCCAACGCCTTTGAATTCAAATTCGACAACGCACAATTTCAACAGCAGCACAGAGGACGAACGCGAAAGCTACTGTAGCAACATGTTGAAGTTTGACATCCAAGACATGTTGGATGTTAATGAATTCATGTGAAAAAATATTCATTATTATTATTGTTATTGTCAGGATCAAACGATCATCCTATAATTAGGATTTTCCAATTTTCCGGGCATTGGGATTTGTTGCTGTTGATACATGTGAAATGGTCTAATAATTAGTCTTTGCAACTTTCGTAATCGTACTGTATCCGGAAGCAACTTCTTCATGTCCCTTGTTTTTTTTTCTAATGACACAATTATTGATGTGTCTTTTATTAATTGTCTCCTTAATTAGGATTATGTCCTATCATATTATAAAAAAGTTTATTACTTATTCATAGTAAAAAGCTTGTCATGTATTGAACTCGTGACAAATGCTCAGACAAAACCTGATGCAGACAATAATCATAATTAATCGATTTAGAATAATATTATTATTTTGGCTGACTCACAAGAAGAGTGTCATTTTAATTGAATGTGTCACAGTAAAGCAACTATTTTTTATTTTATTTTATTGTTTATATATAGAAATAACTATAAGAGGAAAGAAAAAATCCAAATGAAAAGGCTAAAAGCTTTGCTTGCACGAAGTTAACAAAGAGAAAGGAAGAGGAGCTCGAAGATTCGGTTTCTTGGATGCCGACAGTGAGTCCAATGTTCCGGCGACAGAGCCGGAGAAGTCTGCCCGGGGGGACATGGGAGTGACACATGTTCACGCCACCTGTATGGCTAAGTGTCGTTTTCACGTACTAATAAAGTAATGATTTGCATGGGGGGGTTGTCTTGAAATTGCAAGTTTGACGAAACGGGGTAAGTACGTGTCGTTGCATGAGCGGTGAGTATTATTATGTTGTGGGGACCACGAAAGCCAAGCCCTCGCTTTATTGAAAAATCATGGCGTGCTTCTTGTGCTGGTTTCGTCTCTTTTATCTTCTTCTTCTTCTTCTTCTACTTCTTCATGCTATTAGTTTGCTGCTGTATGATGCTAGGACCTAATATTAATTGCGTCAGCGTTTGGGACACGTGGACTCAATAATGCAGATGTGGGCCCGGGACATAAGTTTTGGGGTGACCGGTTGGACGATAGAGAGTGGTCTTATCCAGTTGGAACTTTACAACTTTAGAGGTTGCTGAGGCCTTTGTGGGCTGTGGCAAAAGGGAAGACAGAGTACGTGGTGGTGGTGGTGAGGCTTTTGACTGCAAATTTCTACAATTGCTGATGTTTTCGGGAAGAATTTGGGTTCATTGGGAATAGTTGGGCTGATGATTATTCATTAGCTTGAGTGGGTCCCTCTTTTTATATACATTATCATATTTCATCATAAATGCCAATTAACTGTAATTGTCAAAATAAATAAGTGACTCTCAGCTGTTGATGTTAAGAAATCTAAACTAAAGCGAGGGATTTGACCTAAATACAACTCATACTTCAGACTTTCTTTGTAAAGTTGGCTACAAAATTCAGAAATAGACATCAAATTTTATTGACAATATTTGTCCCTAAATAAATCAGCTATGGACAGCTCGTGAATCATGACCACATATGACTTTGAACCTTGTCGTGGCCTTAATATGATCATCAATCAAAAGCAAAACAAAGAGCTGTATATATCTCAAGCGGGTCCCATGTGTATTTCTCAGCAGATCTCCCTCCACTTCACATTGTTTTTCTTACTGTCCGTCTGCAATATTGCCCACACTAATGTCTGTCTTGGTGGTTCGTGGAATGTGTTCTCCACACGTCTCTCTGAAACATCCTTTTTTGCAGATTTACTTGCACATTGAACTCGTGTGGACGATCTTTTGGCTTTGTCTCTCCAATGGTTTTAGCATTTTGTGTGTGCACATTTTATGCCTTGTGTGCGGCATGGACCGTCTTACAAGTTAATCCTAATTAAGAAAAAAATTAAAGTGAGAGTAAAAGATATTTGCAAGATATTTAGGTATGATCTTCTACTCGCCCGATTAGAATGTCCAATATCAAATATCGAGCTCATAAGTCTCATTCATTAATTATTGATGTTCAAGGTCAAACCCCTTTCATGCATGTAAGCCTTGCATCATTCATGCGTCAAGGAAAACTTAGGTAACTGATTAATATGTATGCATCGCGCGCCAACTAGACACCTGTCTCCAATGTGTTTGGTATGAGAAATTGTCCGTTTGATAATCATTTCAATTTTAGTTTTTAGTTTTTATTTTTTGTGCTAGAATATAGAGGAAAATGAGAGTGATAATTGGGGTGAGGATGAGATTGAGAGAGAGGGTGAGTGAGAGGGGAGGATGAAAAAACAAAAAACTGTAATTTTCATAAACAATTATAAATGTATGAAATTGTTTACATCTGCATAAAATGCAGACAATTTTGTGGAATACAATGAGTACGGCTGGGGTTTGACTAGCAGCCGACCACAAACATCTACAGAGAGAGAGAGAGAGAGGCTTTTCCATATCTCTCACTTTCTCTCTCGACCGCCCAAAGAAAAAAGACCTTCAACGTTTTGAATAAGTAAACTCCTAAAGTGGGTTTGTGTCTTTCAGCGCCTCAGTTTTTCTTTGAACAAATTGGTTCTCAACTTTCTTTCTAGCATGTGTTGTTTGTTTCCTTCTCGGTATATTTGAGACGAAAACGCACAAAAAAATTGAAAATGATGATGAGAATTTTAGGAAAATGGGGTCTTGTATGTGACAATTTTTCATTGAGGTGTGACGGCTCCTTTGACAATGAATGAACGGTCTCTTGGAGGCTTCCTCTCATACTTGGAACAAGAAAGACAGATGGAGTTTCTGTTGCACTTGCAGAAGCAAAAGTTAGGCCAACTTGTGTGCCCATCAAATCCCTCTAAAAAGTTATGAGTTTTCATTTCTCACTGATAAAAGTTGTCAATCACTAAACGCAACGTTGCAAAATCTTAATGTTCAACATACATTTTAGACTTTTCCCTAAAATTTACAGTGTTCATAATAGATGAAAATCTATATCAAAGTTTTCTTCTTCTTCTTCTTCTTCACCGTGCATTATTTCGATCCTCTGACTTGTAACAAGAATAATTGGGAATGTCTCGAATATTGTGCTTAAACTTTCGGCTGCATGATGAAAATTTGGGTTTTGGAACATCACCTCTTCCCTTGTCATAATCGAATTAATGCTACATATATTCAAAGACTACTTGAGTCAAACGACGCTTGGGATATAATTGGAGGGAAATTGTATATGTTTTCAAACATTAATAACCCATTAAAGTCAGCAAGAAGCAATTGTCAATTCATGTCCCTAGCCATATACGATTCTTATCAAGGAATCGAAACATTTGCGGTTGAATTTAAGTCTTTGACATTATGTTTGGAAGAGAGTTTTTTTTCTCTTTTTTTTTTTTTTTTTTTTTTTTTTTTTTTTTTTTTTTTTTTTTTTTTTTTTTCTTTCTATATTAAGGACGTTCTTATTGTAATAAAATGCACACACCCTTTCTAGGGTTACCCAATAATGTATTTTCAACGATCAAAATTGTATAAAGTTTAGGCTCAGCCGGTTGGTGACTTACAACTAGACAAAAGGAGGATTGATGTACATCAATGTAAACGCATCAAGGAAGAGATAGTGATCATATATAGTTGTCTCTACATATTGACTTGTTCAAAGTTTTGTTAGCATCACAGAGTAGGGTTACATAAGATAAGAGGGAAAAAGTGAACAGTCCGGGGATCAGAATGGGAGGATCCAATGTCGTCAAAAATCATATATTCAGATTTATTAGATTAAAAACTCTAGGCACGTCGTCTATAATGACAGAAATAAATTCCAAATTGGTGACAAAGATTATAGGATAGCTTGGGCTAAGGGCTTTGGACAATGGATCATATGAGAGAAATAGAAGGTCATCTAGCACACTGGCGAGGGGTGTTCATATTCAACTTCAAGTCACTATCGCTCAAGTTTGGTGCCAAGACAGGATGTGGGAATTTTTGACATTATTTATTATTTTCGGATTGTATTTCCAAGTTAGCCCAATTTGGATTTTTTGTTTTTGCGAAAGTAGACTTTCTGTTTTTGCTTTTGTTTTTGCCATTTAAAGCCGGTGAAATAAATGAATATTTTAAAGCCCATTTCTTTTTGCTTGGGGCCAAAAAAGAATTCAAAAAAGTATTTATATACCGGCCGGCAACGTGGCCGCATTTTGGAAGCAAACACGCATAGGGGGACTTTGATCTCCACCTTTGGTTTTTTCTGAAAGCATTGACTTTTCATTCTGTTACTTGTACCCCATAGTTGACCTCTGCGTTAATTTTCTTCCTAATCTTGGTCTTGCAATTTTATGTAGTTTGGTTGTTTTTAGTTGGCCCATATCATAAAGCCTTAATTTCTCAGGGAGATAATTACAGCAGTTATTTTATTCATGAAAATATATTTGAGTTTTATTTTGGTTTTTAAATTTCGCTGTTGAATTTTATAGTCCACATGCTTTCTATTTTAAAAGACAGAAAAAATAAAATAAAATAAAAATCTATAAAAATACACCTTAAGGTCCAATGCATCTACTGATAATATATCCTGCTTTGGTTACTGCCGTTGAATAAGCTCTGAAATAGAATGCTCTTGCTCGAAGCCCAGATAACAATCTGAAATTAAAGTCAATTTCATCCCCTGAAAAGCACGGTTAAAAAAATGTTAGCAAGCAAAGCAAGAAAAAGTTCAACTTATAAAGATGAATTTACAAGGGGGAACAACTTGAAGCTTGTCTTCTTCCTACAACATATTTATGGACTCTTTAGTGGTATTTAGTAATAGGTGTAGAGATAGTAATACTAATAGTAATAATCTGCTACTACTATCACTGATAACAGCTACAACAATAAAAAATACTCTGCTTAACAAATTTTTAAGAAAACTATTGTTAAGAATTGAAACAATAACAATAATAATTTCAATTGTGGTAGTGGTAGTGGTGTTAAGATAATACGTAAGTAGTAGTTGTGGTGGACGTAGTTGTACTAAATTCTTTGAAAACAAACTAATACTATTATTATCACTAAGAAATAACAAATATAATAGAACCGCTAAAACTGTGAATAATCTATAATGTAGGAAAATTTCTTTAAGTGGTGGGCAGTAATAGATAAAGGTCCATTTACAATAACCCCCATTCATCCATAGTAAACGTCTCTCGAAAATTACTCTGTAGTGACCATATTTTAATAAAATATCGAAAGTCAGATGTTCATAAAAATGAATAATGTACTCGATGTATATTCCTATAATGGTCTTAGTCAAATTGACAAAAAAAGCCACATAGTACCTGGAGAGTATTAGGAGCTGATGGTAACTCCATGTGAGTAACCAAGTGATCAGAGAAAGATACTCTTTTCAGAGCATATAATTCCCATGTTGAGGTGTTCCCAAGGACCAACCACCATGCTTCGTTTTTCACCTGTAAAAGAGAATCTGAAGCTCAGTTTGGTTTCCCATTACTAGTTTAGAACAAGAAATTTTTACCTTAGGGAAACGCGGGGTAAATGCTCTTGATTTGTTTTGCCTGAAATTGGTCTTCACCAGTCTGATGTCTAAAGAGCGAGACTTTCCGCTGTCCTTTTGCTGAAGTTTTAATTTCACTTCGATGCGTGGAAAAGGCTGCAGATCCTAGAACAACGAAAAATTGTAGATGCAAAGCAGCCAAAGCTGCTGAAATCAGTTAACATGCCTGAAAGCCCATAACTGACTTGTATTTCAATAACTTACCCAGCCCACTCAAAAAGTGGTCCAGTCATGTTAAATCTTGACCTGTGGGTTAGTCAGCCATGTGTCAACTATCTTAGAAGTCCGTACCTGATACAATTTTGAAGCAGGAAAATTTCCAATCATGGTCTGCAAAGTTGCCTTGGGGAGATACAATAGTTGCTGTACGCTGAATATTCCTCTTTTGCTTAGCGAGTCAGCAAGTTCAACATTCATGCACGGCATCATCCATAAGGAAGAATCCTTATCAAACCATAAACCCTGAAAAGAACCCAAAAGATATGAGAAGAGGCTAGGAGCTGAAAACTGTACTTTCTTGAGGAACAAATCATCCGAGTCAAAGAGTAATTGTTAAAAATAAATAAATAGATAAATCAAATCTTCACCTTTTTCAGAATCAATTAGTGTACCATTTAAGTGCAAGTGTCGCACGTTGTCCTTACAGACAAAAATATGGCTAAATTCCAAAGTGGCCCTTCTAACAACGTTTTAATGAGTAAGTCATAATTTCTCATGTTTTAGGAGTCTCTGAAGGTCTGGTTAACTCACATCCAACCCTTCCTTAGGCCAGATAAATCTACCTAAATAAGACAATACTAAATTGTTATAGACAGGCATCAATTTTCCAGTTGATTCTTCAGAGTACAAAATCCTCAATGATATTAACACCTGGAATTTCTTATTTGTGATTTTTGTAGAAGGTTTGAGTCCTACTGAAATGGATCTATATTTTTTTAGGGTAATGTACTGTGAAAAAGAAAGACACAAAAGAGGAGCTTCTCTTGGAAGACAAAGGAAACAAAACAAGATAAACAATACAGGAAAGAGGCATGGACTAACAACATTCAAGGGTGCTCAGCATAGCCGATTAACATCTCTAACTAATCAACTCATATGCTGGCAGTGGAATGTAATAATATTAACAAGGCAGAATGCCAACTTGCACTTGTCTTTTATTCTGGGCAAGTACTACTAAGAAGTCAGAATTGTAACTACTAAGAAGAATACCTGCATGACCATTTGCAGAAGATGCATGCAAGTAATTGAGCTTGAAATCCACCCACTGTTAGCACATATATCTATCATGGCCTGGATGATTCGTATACTTTGATCCAATACTGACTTCAAGTCTGTGATGTAATCACTGATTGGTAATTCTAACTGCGAGAAATGTGCCTGAATGCAGAATTCATGCTTGGTAAGAGAATAAAATGATGAGAGAACTAAAAAGGAAAACGACATAAAAAACATATAGTTGAAGACAACTCTGACCTGAAATAGCAGATTGGCTTTGACATGTGGATCATCTAAGCGGTCCTTATCCACTTTATATCGAACTCTCTCAGACAATGCTTCATTGTAATTCTCCTATTATCAAAGAAGATATTACAGTTCGAAATCAGGAAAAAGATATCATAATTTTTTAATACTTAAAATTTCACTACGATCCGATGTAGAACTTTATGTTGTCTTTGTGGTATGCAAAGAAAAACATATTCTTGTTAGCAAATTTGTATGGAGGTAGAATGATTCCACATGATTGCGATATATGATATAAATAGGACTGATACCACGTCGCCCACAAGCTAGTTGTTCTAGGTCAAGTGTTAATTGTCTCCATTTTCAGAATCCACGGTTAATAGATCTAGGGCAAGTTTGGGAGTGCTTCTTCCCCGAAGCGCTTATGCCAGTAGTGCTTATGACATAACCGCTTCTACAAAGAAGCAGTTTGTCGTTTGGATGTCACATTTAAAAGTGCTTTTACACTACATAAAAGCAGTTTTGATATTTCGTTGAGTGTTTGGCTGACACAAAAAAAGAATTTTTAAAAGTACTTTAAAAAAATTTAAAGAATCCCAAAATATTATAATAAACATAGGAAATAAAAATGGGGATAGAAAAGGAGGTACCTAGACAAAGAGAAGGAAGCCTTACCTTTGGAGAAAAGAGTTCACAGCTATAGCTTTAAACCACAGTAGTCTTCTTCACAAATAAAGTCGGAAAATAAAAAGCAAATCTCTTCAATATTGAGTGAAGCCATGAGAGAGATGGAACAGAAGCTTAAGGGTTTCCATGGGTGTTTTGGCGTCTGTTGGGCTTTTCGGGGGTAGTGTTTTGGTTTTAATAGGAGAAAAAGAGAGAGAGAGAGAGAGAGAGAGAGAGAGAGAGAGAGAGAGAGAGAGAGAGAGAGAAAAAAAAGAAAGGGTATTTTGGCATTTAAAAAAATTAAATATGGGTATTTTCGGCATTTTAAAAGTTTCATTAAAGGGAGCCAAGTGATTCCCGTGTTTTTGTCCTGCAGCGCTTTTAAGAAGAAGCACCTCTCAAGTGCTTCTTCCAAAACCACTCCAAAGTGCTTTTGGATCTCACCCAAAGCGCTTTTGCAATTTTTGCCAAACAAATTTTTTGAAAGACAGAAGTGCTTTCACCCATTTAGAAGTGCTTTTCGCTGCTCCAAAAGAACTTCCAAACGAGCCCCTAGTCACTCAAGTGTGCCTCATTATGAATCCAAATAAAAAATCAAAAAGCAAGTACCCAAGTAAGAGCCAACCATAGACTAATTACCTCGTTATGCCGCACAGGAAGTTCGTTATATTCCGAAGCAGCAGATAGGATATGCAAGAAGACCTAAAGTACAGAACCTTTTTAAGCAAAACGGCACAAAAAGTAGAAGCGAGAAATTAGAATGCTGAATAAAAATATTCAAGAACCATTTCTTACTTCAAGCGATGTATCTGATCCTATGTTTGAACCAAACATTGATACAGTCATGTAGCTAAGATAATACTGGGATGCTATTGAACCCAGCATCGTTGGCTCTACATTGTCTTCATTCATCTTAATGCATCCACTGTCTTCCAGATCCTCAAATGTGTTTTGCACTAACCTGCCAAAATAATCAATAGGTAATCAAAGCAATGCCACCGAAAAAGAAAGCATATCCTGATAATAAAAAATAAAAAAATCCATGAGAATTGAGCATGGTATTACCTAGACAAATAAGAGCTGAGAACTTCAGGTTCAGTATTGTCCAAGCCATAGTAAGCTGGATTAAACATCTGCAGATATGCTCATGTAAGATATTGTACAGGCTCAATAAATCAAAAACTAAGGACACAAAATAATCAAAAACTAAGGCTTTTAATTTGTGTCTTCACCGTATTTAAGTACAAGAGGATCATTGTGCTGCTCTTGTCACAACAGCAATGCAAATGATAGGTGTTCTGAACTTTTACAGCAAAAAAAGATAGGTGTAGAGTATTGAAAAAATAAAAAGGAAAATGCTTTATTGAGTAGATATAGGACTGCAAGACTTCATCCATTGACTTTCTTAGAAGTTCTGATATTCAAAACCCCAAACAACCTGATTCCTAGTCTTTGAGGCGAATATTCAGAACATGATTTACCACTATGGGACACATCTGGCCATCCCTAATAGACTAGGTATTAATTGATCATGCACATTGAAAATTGATGGACTGCTTGTGATATGTGTGGTGAAAGTAATATAATTTCTGTTTATTAATTGTTAGGCGGGCAGATTGTGATGAACATCTACTCCCATCTTTCTTGTAGATATATTTGTTTCTCTATTTATTTAAAGTTTGTGTTTCTTTTCCAAAAAGAAGAAAAAATGATGACTAGAATTTGAGCAACTTTTGATTATAAAGGGAGAAAAGCACGAAATCTGATTCACGTATTTCTTTCTTTCCATTTTTTATTCTATAGAGTCATGTGACCAAAACCATACCAGTCTACGAAATAAATATGTCCAGGTAAGATAATGCAACGCATCCTCTTTATGGCAAATTGTGCCAGAAACTATCTCAGCATTGATGTGATTGTGCAACTGTTCCCTCAGACTGCTCTCAACGGGAAATGGTTCATATAAAAACTGCAATGCGTAAAACCACAAATTATTCCAGCACCTTATGAAATATAGCATTCCACCAACTATACAAAGTTCACCACATCAAATCTAACCTTTTTATAGAAGCTCTTTTTGGGTTCATGAACAAGAATGACTGCTTTCCCATGTTGATCAAATTGTGGGCGGCCAGCACGACCCATCATTTGCAAGATATCTGTGATTGGAAAATCAACATATCTCTTTGTTTTCCCGTCATAATATTCTGTTCCCTGCAAGAGAATCAACAGTTCTGTAAATTTGTCCTGAAGAACAGCTGCTGCAGTACACTCCTGCTAGAAAGCTTTGTAAATCTAGGAACCAAATGAAAAAGATACCGCACAAATTTTGCCTTACCTTAATAATGACCAGATGAGCTGGAAGGTTTACACCCCATGCCAATGTGCTGGTACAAACCAATACCTATAATTTAATATATATGCCTAATCAGTATATAAAGGTAAGAAAATGATCTTTTTATATTCTCCTTTCCTAATGTGTATTTCAGGAAAGACTCATGATTACTGAGGTAAAAGAGAAATGCCTGAATTTTGTTGTTTGCAAAAAGCTCCTCAACCAGAGATCTATCTTTGTCATTCAGACCGGCATGGTGTAATCCAATGCCAAACTGCAAAGTGTGCCTCAGGTTATTATCAGTGACCTGATAAAGAACCATCTGTAGGGCTTCTTCTGGCATGCTAAGAAACTGCCTTGGATGTTCATCTGATGTTGCAAACTTCAATTACAGAAAAGCACAAAAAAAAAAAAGTCAACAGTTATGGAATGCTTCATAATTCCAGTATGACCTTGAATCCTACCTGAATGAGGTCCAATGCAGTAAGCCTTGTCTGTCGACGAGAGGAAACAAATATTAAAACTGGTTTTGTAGGTGAATGGGTGCCTATTGCAGCATATGCTGGCTTGTTCATGCTATTCATCCTTGGGCAATAGAACTTTCCAGGGTATCCCTGTTCATAAACTGACATATTACTGCTATGAAGTAAATATACATCAGGCCCTTATATACTTTCATCTCAACATGAAAAAGGCACACATGTACAAGCAGACACAGCTCCACATGTCTACCCCATCTAGTGCACATCATCACTATCATAATAATAGGTAAGCTAACATGCAAAGATCAAAAGGAAAACAGTATAATTTGTGTGGCCACATATCCAATTTTAAATACCTTTGTATGTAATATCTCTCAACACGTGTATGCTATTGAGAAAAGATACAATTACATAGGACTAAGTGTCCAGTGAGATACAAATAATATTAATGCAAAGGATTGCAGACCATGATCAGAAAATCTCACAATTAACTATGCATCTAAAAATAACTACCATACCACTATTGTTTCTATAAAACCAAAACAATTACAATAAAACTTAATAACACAGAACAAGAAATAACAGAGAAGTTGTTACAAAGTAGCTTGCAAATTTAAGGACATTATTCCCCAGGAGAACAAATTGACAAATCATTTTAAAGTAGAACAGAAAGACTAAAAATGAAATCAGAATCCATTTGAAACACTAAATCAATTACCTGGATATGGACTTCAAGAGGTACAGGTCTCACGCTTGGTTTGAAATTGAAGAGTCCGATTTCCCCAACACCCAGCCAATCAGCCAAATCCCTTAGTAATTGCAACGTCATAAGAATATAAGAACATAATATATTAAGCAAGGATAAAGAGAAAAATAAACCAATTCAAGTGCGCCAATTCCACAAGAGAGCATAAAGCATGTGACAACTACCACTTTTGCTTAGCTTTGCAATCGTATAAAAGCAGTATACTTAAAACATGCCTAAGAATCCTGATAATATTGATGACAAATTAAACCATATCTAACTAAATAATGCATCAGAGAGGGTTGCATTGAGTGATCCACAAACATATGTCACTCAAGGATCCAACTCGGCATCAGATGTATGTATGGCAACAAATTATTTATACATAAAAAATACTAGAGGATTTCGAAGTGAGATAACACGATGCTAGGATTGAAGATACATAAATACATACCCTGCATTTGCTAAAGCTGTAGAAAGGCCTACAAACCGTACTTCACGCTCTGTCTGTGATGATATGTATCTCATCCTTGACACAATAACCTGGAACATAAAAATTGCACTCAAACCCAGTCCAACAAATATGTGCTGGTTTCCATCAAATATCAGGTCACCGACCCGCACATATTTGTACATATAATTTTGCAAACATTACATAACTATTTAAAAAATAAGGGATCCAATTATAAATAACAAAGATTCAAGAAATATTTACAGGATTGAATTAAGATTGGCAGACTTATGAGCCTAATACTAACCTGCTAAGTAATAATACAAGAAACATGAAATTGAAAAGTTAACATTCAATAAGGAATAATGCTATCACAAGACTTTCCCTTCAGAAATCAAGTCATTTATCTACTATTTCGTTACATATGAAAAAAAAAATTAATTGGTAAAGAATAAAAATAGAGAACAGAAAGCCTGTGATAAAATTAATCACGTTTGACTCCAGATCACAAATTACAATAAGTTGCTCCAACTTGTACAGAGGTTGATAACCCTAATACATACATTAAATACAGACCTTAAAAACGTGCACATTGGATATATTTAAAGTTGAAAGAACTATTAACTGTTTTAAAAAAGTCCTTTAAAGTAGTATGTCTTTCTAATATTAATGAGAAAGTCTTTTCATATTACAACAAACACCACGTTGGAAATAAGATGCCTAATTGTTATTTGAAAAAGCCCAGGCAGTGTTTCGAAAACTAAATAATATAAGGCGCCCCACAACTTTCCTTAGTTAATAAGTCTCTATGCCTTTTATTTGTAGTACATTTATGTTCATCATCTTTATCATATTATGAATATATATAAAAAGTAAGTAATAAAAGAATAGTTTTCCTTCTCCAGAAGTATATCAGTTGGTCATCTAAAGAATAGTGTCCACACACACATATGGAGATAGGTGTCTGCCAGTTGCCACTGCAGCATGAAAATAAGCAAGTTCATTCTCTTATATGTCAACTTTTGTGATTTAGAACCTGATGGAGCAGAACTTTTGAAGCATCCCATTATAAATCCTTTACAAATTAAAGGAATAGCTACATTCAATCCATATATTCATTGAGTAACTTCTTTTGTTTGAGTTGAATAAATAATTTGAAATATTATAGGGGTAATACTTGACGCTCAAAACTCAAATTTTACTACACAATCCATAATATCAGTAAATATGTTACACAAAAGTGTGACCCAAAAATAAAAAGATGTTACACAAAAAATTATTGGTTCATTTTAGCTTAGAGCACTAGAGTTTTGCATAGGTACCTCAAGGATGGGTCCCCGGTCAGCTCCCAACAAGTGAATCTCATCCAAGATCATAAGCCCAACCTACTGATGAAATACACACATTAAGACATAGTTGCACAATGACTTGAGAAGATAGTGGAATTCAAGTGTGTAAAAAACAAGTAAAAAATTAAGTAGAAAAGTAATAAGACAAATAAACTAATGCCTTCTTGAAGAAGGAAAAAAATATATATATGTGAATGAATGAATGCACCTTTTTAACATAGGCTCGACTATGCCAATTACGACTGATACCATCCCACTTCTCAGGAGTAGATATTATGATATCCGCTGACAATATGGCCATTAAATCTGGGGTATAATCTCCGGTCATTTCAACCTGATAAACGATTGAGTTATTACCAGTACCACATGTTAAGATCTTAGTAGGTCAGACATTCTTTATTTTTGGTCTTCTTGTTTGATCGAGGATTTTTCCTCTTGATTATCAATACAATGTTTCTATTCAAAAAAAAAAATTAGGGGAAAAAATTCACCATCTTTTTCCCTAGCTGAGAGACAAGACGTCTTTTCCAATCATTCATTCTTTCCCGAACAATAGCCTTCAAAGGTGCTATGTAAATTACCTACAGTCAACAATTCAGAAACAGTACACTTTAGTGTATAAAGCAGCATTCAAAACACGTAATGGAGCACAAAGATCATACACCAAATGTTTCACCCGCACAATAAGGAACCACAAGTGCAGAATCAAAATCTTATACTTAACTACAGAGCATACTATTTGATGATAACCAGAATCAAATCACAGCAGAGCTGTATGGTATGAAAACACACAAGTAATTCAGTCTATAAATTTGATAAAATGTGAAAGCATAAGACCAGGTGAGTTGTGACAGTAATTTCCTAGCTTTACCCAGATCAGCACCAAGAAGTGCCGTCTTCCGGAAACAAACCAAACCCTTTCTCATTTAGCATTTCTCTATCTATTCTTATTCTGTGTTATATTGTATACAGAAAAGTGGAGGAGATACCTTCATATCAGGTTGGGTATTGAATAGGCGAAGCATAGCGAGCTCAGCAGATATAGTTTTCCCACTTCCAGTGGGAGCTCCTAATAGAACATTATTGTCTGTGTGATACAGGACATGGAAAGTCTGCCCAATTCCCGAAAAAAAGTATCAAGTCATTGAAATGTGATGGGTCCGCCTGAAAATAAAACACGAATAAAAGGTGTAGAACCACTGAACCAAACCTGTGTTTGTATTGGATTAAAGTGTGAAAATTTGTACAACGCTTCGTAAATACTGTTGCCAAGTGAAGTCACAGGGAGAGGCTTCAAATCTAGCAATTCTGTGTGCGAAGTACTAGCCTGAAGAAACCAATAGTTTTCTGATGAGACAAACCTTTTGGCAGGAGTACCTTGGCATTTATGAAACAAATAAAAAAATCCACCATATCCTAACAAACAATAAAATATAAATACCTCTGGCAGTGCTAGATTCTGGAAGGATATGGTGTAGAAAGCCTCTGCATGCAACCAAGAGTCAGAAACTGCACGAATATAATACTGAGGTGGATGTGGCTCAAATATTGGCACAGTGAACGAAAGCTTCTGAGGTTCTCCTTTTGCCATCCGCTTTGTCAGAGTGAAAAGCTCCGAGTGGTAGATGTGGTCATTCTCAGAATCCTATAATGCAAGATAAAATTTAAAATATCAATCAAAATTTTGTTCTTTAACCATGTATAATATATGAAGCCATGACCCGCACAAAATTAACTAGAAAGAGGATACCACGTCAGCACCTCAACTAGAATCCACCAACGCTGGGCTGTGCCATGAAAACGATCTTTCCATATAAAATCTGGTGTAATAACCAAATCCACCTGAAAATTAAAAAAATATTTTAGTATTTCAAATTATAATTCTTGAATGATGAGTCAACAATATTTAACGAGGTAGAAATTACTATAAAAAGAAATATGAGGTTCACAAGGGAAGCTACCTTTAAAACAGTTCTGGTGATTGGACTTACAGTTGCTGACAACTGGATCCATGGAAAATATCCCAAATATTGCTTGACCAACTTCAATTAGCCAATGAAAGAAAAGGAAAAAAGGGTTAAACAAATTTCTTATTGTTTGGTGTATCCAATACCAGGGTGAACTTTAAAGCACCATACTAAAGACAATATACCCTTCCTCCAGGTGCATAGCGAATCAGTGCTCCAATGTCTTTTTCATGCATCTCATATAGGTGATCTAAGTCAGCCCCTCGTTCTTCAAGCTTTCGCACTATCTGTATGAATAGAAACATAAGTTCAAACAATGGATTACACTTTCTGCAATTAATATTATAAAAGTAAGTTGTACAAACTTCTGCTGAAAGATCTCTGTCAAATTGTCTGAGAGGATGCTGATGGGGCCAAACTTGGCGATCCACAGCCTTGCAATATTCCAACATGAACAGTGACATCTCAGACCAGCCTTTTCGTAGACAAATCTCGAATAATGCCCGCATAATGCGTGCCAAGCTTGCACTTATGTATGCAGCATCAGAAACCAACGAAAAGGTATCAATCGAGCCACGAGATATGTACAACTGCAAAACACATAAGCCATAAATTAGTCAACAAATATTTCCTTTTTTTTACTTCTTCACTAGCATTTGGTACCAGTTGAGCATAAAGCAACCTGAATGAGAATGGATATCTTTCCATGTTTATTTGAAGGACCCCCCTTAACTTCTAATGGGCACGATGATCGCACCAACGTCTCTAGCTCATTCTGTTCCTCATCTCGAACAACAATATTTTCAAATTCAGAAGAGTGGGCTACCATGTCTATTACCTGAAGGAACAGAAAAAGCACCACCAGCGAAATCAAATTAAATGATAATTATTAAAAAGAAACTCTATATTACAAGAAATACAGAGAAACATATTTCGAGGCTGTGCGTAGGATTCTATTCTGAAAACAAGTTTGGTAGAAGAAATGAATGGGGTGTAACTGGTAGGAAAATAAATTTAAAATACAGATAAAATATTTCACAAAAACAATAACCTCAGTCTCATTCATGTGGCGTCTCAACATTTCATTGTATGTTTCAACACTTGAGTATTGAATATAAAAGTGGCTTGCAATTCGACCAAGCTCTGTACAATAAAAGTTGCCACTTTTCTCATCAAAGCGCATCATTTTTGCTTTGTCCAGGGCACGTGCAGCATCTGCTATGAGAGCTCTTTGCTTTAAACTCAAGGAAGGATCAGCAACAACCTGCAAAAGGCAGAAGAAAATATCAATAACCTGAAACAAGCAAAAGCAAATATCCTATACATAAGCACCATTAAAGACAAATGAATTATACATCATGCCCTCCTGAGAATAAAGTCAGGCTGCCAGTCAAGAAAATGTTCAAAAAGGATCAACTAATCAACCATATAGGTAAAGTCAAATCAACATAGACTACCTCATCCCACCCAATACCATACACCAAAGGGTTCAGCCTCATTCTTATGAAAAGGTACGTATATCCAAGCCATGCACAAGCTTCCTTGACATTGGTGACAGTACCAAGTGCCACCTCTGCATTTAAATTGTCTTTCAAGGAACTAATAAACTGCACAGAGAAAATTTCAAGAACAATAAGGAAAAGTGAATCATCTTAACATATCCTTAGATAACTTCAAACACACAAACATGCAAAACTCAAAGTTTATGACACACAAGAACGTTATCATATCACCATTCTACTTCATTTTATTTTTTATCAAATTCTACTTCCCTTTATAACATAAAACTTTAGCATGCGGAGGACTTTTCTTTGCAGCATGTCAAGGCATAATGAAGTGCCCAAAGGCACATCCAGATCAATGATACCTTGGCCTAGCACTTCCGGATCTACTAAAATTGACTAATAAGCAAAATTTGAAGTGTACCTTGTCCCACAAATTAGTTACACTTTCAGATCTAAAGCGGAATGATAAGCAATGTTTAAAGTAAATAATCAAATAAACGCAGATTCAAAACCACCTAAAATTTATCCGAATATGTCAAAACCACCTAAAGTTGACTAATAAGCAATGCAAGGACTGTCTAAAATTTAACTAGGTACTTGACATTAGGAATAAGAGGAACTCACCCACTGACTGACCTGGCTACATACATAACAGAATGTTCCAAGCTCTCACTTAAACTACACAAGTACCTGACTTTCTATAGGAAGTTGGCTTGTCAGCAACCGCAAATAGTAGGCCAGTTTGTCATGGGATGTAATTATAATGCCTTCACCACTTTTGTCGAATTGAGGTCTCCCAGCCCGTCCAAAGATCTAAAGAAATATATCATGAGAACACAAAATAAAAAAAACATATGATAAATTTTACTTAAGATGTATTTACAACAAAAGAGCTTTGAGTCTCACCTGCATAACATCTAGCATGCCCAGGTCTCGCCACCCGCCAGCCTTTGGATCATATAATTGAGTCCCCTAAAGAAAACACCAGGTACTTCAAATATAATGTTGTTTTTTTTCCTCACATCTTGCATCTTTAGAAAATTAAAGTACCTAAGCTAAATTAGTGCAAAATTTAAGTCATGGAAATAAATAATAATTTCAGAAATGAGCACAAACCTTTATCACAACAGTATGAGCTGGTAGATTTACACCCCATGCCAAAGTTGCCGTACAAACAAGTACCTAAAACAGAAAATAACACTATCTGAAAAATATTTCAGCCAAATATATTAGTGCTGCTACAAAGGGTAACTAGATGATATCTACCTTCAACAGTCCATCAGAGAAAAGGCGCTCAGTCAGCCCTCTATCAGTACGTAACATCCCAGCATGATGAACTCCAACTCCAAATTCAAAAAGTGCAACAAGATCTTTGTTTCTGGACTTCATAACTTCCCTCTGAAATTCATAAAATGATGCATGTATTAAAAGATATAAAAGGTGTGATACTAATAATAAGATCCAGGAAATAAATGATTCTATCTTCTTCTTTTTCCCTGCCTGGATCAACGAAAATTGTGGGTGCTCATCATTCTTAAAATACTCCAGTCCTTCAAACTTGCGAGCAAGTTCAACCTGTTCAACATGTAATAAGTATTTAAAAGTGAAGCAGAGCATAACACACCACACATGATTGACATTGAAGAATTATAAAAAATTGAAACTAGCTCATCTTGCTATGGTCAGATTATATGTAATATCACATCCCCAATTGCATCCCTTTCAAATTATACCCACATGGTCCTTATAATCCATTTAACTGACATCTTAAGGAACTTCAAAATTATCCCAATAAGTTCACACATGTAAAATAAAACTTCCAATGATTACTGCATGAATACAGATCACAGTTTTTTTGTACATTAATATATTTATTTTTCACTTAAGTCATATTGTTGATAAATTTTATCTTTTTGAACCAAAGCAAATCATTATCTCGAAAACTAAAAACAATATAAGAGAAAAGAAATGGCACATATTCTCCAAAGGAAACATATTATACAAATATCAAGGCAATTACTATGGCTGAAATAAAAACTTGTAAGGAATCGTACTGGTCCAGCTGATGCAATTGCATCAGCAACCAACTGAAGCTTCCTCCTTTTTGAAGTCAACATGACTAGTTTATTATTAACACTTGCAAAAAAGAATTTCAACCAATTAGAAACCCACAAAAGTAAGATGGAATATAAAGGTATACCAATTTCTGAGCTGTTTTTGCCGTGTCCTTTCGAGAATGAACGAATACCATTGCCTGATAACCTTGCCTGAGTGATTCAACAACCTGGCAGAAAAAGTATCAATCAGTTAAATAATCGTTCTAATACATACATTACACAAAGGAGAGCCCAATGAAAAAGAAACCTTCTTGTAGCATATCTCATTCTGCAATTCAATACGGGCTGTAAAATTCTGCTCGCTAATACCAATATACTGCTGTGCGAGGGGCACTGGGCGATAACTAGAATCAAAGAAGAAGAGTCCTGCTTCTGGATTCACTCTCAGAAACTGTGCAACCTGGGTGGTTATAAAAGAATAATCCACATTAACAAATAAATAGAATAGACTTCAGAGTACAGCATTTGAAGGCCAAAAAATACAGATAAAAGATATCATCAGGTGACCAAAATACCTCTAAATAGTTCGGTAGAGTGGCTGAAAGTCCCACAATGCGTATCATTGTCTGTGTAGACTCCACCTGCCACACACATAAATCAAAACAACAACAAAAAAAGAGTAAGCAAAAGGTCATAAGCAACTAAATTTTTTGCAACCAACCATAAACTACATAAGTAACATGTAAGTTGTAACAGACATCTGATAAACATTTTAAATATAAACATCCCGCTATCACATTAACCCTAATAAGAAACAGATAATACCTCTCCAACTTTCATGAGCATAAGTTGCAACTGTACAAATGTTCTCAACTAATTTAAATATTGCGGTAGTTATTCAGCAGAAAGAAGCCAAGAACACTAATAATTCAGTAAAAGTTTACCTGGCGCAAAGTTCGAGCAACTAGTGCCTCAATTACAGGGCCTCTATCATCATTTAATAGATGCACTTCATCAATAATTAGGAGCTTCACCAACATTGAAAGTGACATGTCACTGCTCTTGCGAGTAATGACATCCCATTTCTCAGGTGTTGTGACTATCATCTGAATAAGAAGAAATTGAAGCCGTTAAGATTTTCATTTTCCTCTTTTGAGTACCAGTTAAAAGCACACGGATCACACAGAATTTGATAAAAGTGACCTGAGTTTCTTCAAGTTCATTCTTAGAAAGTTGCATGTCTCCAGTAAGTTCTCTCACAGTCATATTCAATGGAGATAAGCGATGGCTAAAAGTTGATGTAACTTCTGCAGCTAATGCCTGAAAAATACATGATAATAAATAACAAGCCACTATTTCAACGCCTACTTTCCCACCCCACCCGCTCAGAAAAAAAGAAAAAAAAAGGAAGAGAGTTATATAGGGTGGATACCTTCATTGGTGCAACATAAACTATCTTAAATTCATCTTTGTGCAAGTAACCATCTTTGAAGTGCTGTCCAATCTGCCACAGAAAATGCCTACTCACTATCTAAATCTCAGAATGGATGTTATACTTCCATACTGAATATTTTCAAAAACTAAATAGGTTGAATTCAACATGAAAAGTACTATAAGTACATCACACCATGACATAACCAAAAGCTTAGTTTCCTTGCTTTATTTTGCAAGCTGATATCTTTAACACACTAACCCTCCCAGAAAAATATATACAATACTAGCTCATATGACAGTACAGCTGTTCCCTTGCCATTTTAATTATGCAATTAACCCAGATTAACTCATACACAATACAAAACCAAATGTGTAAATTTGAGATCAAGCCAGAGTAGTAAGAGAAAAAGTATGATTGCCAAAAATGAGAATAGAGACCCAGGAATAGCCAAGCATTTGCATACCTCATGTAGAATAGAAACCATAGCTATGTTTGTTTTGCCAGCTCCTGTTGGAGCACAAACCTGCAAGTAAATGGAAATCACATTCAAGCATATCATATCAGCACTTTCACTGCAATGGTTTGGCATTCACATAATCAACAGAATCAATAACTTACTAGTATATTTTCATTAGTGTAATAAACAGTATGAAATATGCGGCTCTGAATACGGTTCAAAGACTTATATCCACGAAAAGCAGCTTGAGCAAATTCATCTAACTCCGTTATCTCAATCTGACAGCATAAGACAGTAAACATAAATTGCAATAAAAGAAATGGAGGTCAGTAAGTGATAAAAGAAATAGCAACCAAGGACAATCCTATTTGTTTAACCACCAGAAAACACTCAAATTATTATGGCTAGTTTGCCAAAGAACTCCAATTGCATTACAAACTCCATACTGGAAACATATATTCATACAATTATCTTAGAGCTACAAAGAATTTCATGCTCAATATAATCTCCTAAAGAAAGTACTATCCAGAGGCTTATACATGTAACCTACATTCTATCCAATCCCTTTCCCCTGTTCGAAATCAACACAAAAAAAACAAAAAAACAAAAAAAAACAAAAAAAAAACAAAATGTAGGCAAAATGAAGAAAGCCTCCAAGAAATATTTCTTTCTCTGGGACGGGGACATAAGGGAAGTTTCTATAAGCTAGCACAAGTCATATCAGTCAATTTATCGGCCCTTACGCAAGTTCCAAGATAGGACTACTTTGATTTCATTTCATAAGTTCATAAGTAATACAACAAAAGAAATTTTCTTTTTACTTGACTGCCTTGATGAACAAAGAGTGGCAATGTTCTCTAAGAAGGACCTGTGCACCGAGAATTCTTAATTTATTTTATACTCCGTTCATGCTTTCTTCACGTGTTTTGTATAATAAACTCGGAAATTCCTATTGGTCATGGAAAGGAAAAAAAAAAACATGTCTAGTATTTCAGTGTTATGAGAGCAGCTAGTATCTAAAAAACATAGGAGATTCACCCACTTGGGGTCCACTTGTGCAATTCCTAAAGGTCCCTATAAGTCATCTCCAATCATCAAATTTAAGTAAGAATATTGAGAACCAGTAAATAAAACTAAAATGATAAACATAAAGTAGAATGATGGAACTGCAAATGGGTACCAGCTTTTCTCCAGGTTTCATTTGTGCTGTTGGTGTTGGGGGAATAATGACCTCCTCATATCCCTTATGATGCTTCCTCACAGTTCCTTGAGGAAGAGCACTAACTGCTAAAGATTGAGGCCCTTCACCAAGCGCTAAGAGATCATCAACAGGATTTTTTCTTTCGCTTGCTTGTAGTAAAGAAGAAAAATTTACAGCAGCCAGTTCACTATCAGTGCCATACTCTGTTCCTCGTCTTTGTCGCTTTTCCTCTTTGCGCCGAAGTTTATCAATCTGTCGTTCAGTTTCTGTTTGAACAGTAACCTGAAAACAGAAGTGAATGCTTGATTCCATATGTTTTTGATGATTTATGTGTTAATGAGAACAAATCTTTTACATAAGCGGTTATACCTGTGTGCCATAACTAGGCATACGTGATTGAGAGCTTGAAGACAATTTGTCAGATTTCAGTCCCAGTAACCCATGATGGATGGCATCAACAAGTTCCTTTCGATGCTGGGAAAATATAGAAAACAATATTTAAAGAAGAAACTTTAGCTGTACACTTATCAGAGCATAAATCTGGAATAGACTTCTCTAACAAAAACCCATCCAATATGTATACCAAGATGGCCAGAGAAACAATTGTATCCTACAATTGAAAATGTGGTATGCTGTTAAAAGAGAGGGGAATGAACTTTGCATTTGAAGATCAAATCAGTTTATTTAACAGATAAGATCTCACCACATGGCATAGTACCACTTCTTCAAATGAAGATCATGATGACACATAAAAAAGCGTACTGTGGGAAGGGGAATTTGTTTTGTCTATACATGTGTGTGTTAGTGGTGTTTTGGGAGGAAAACATAAAGAGTAACTAAGATTAGTTCAACAAAGTATTAGAATAATTAAAGTCTTACTGATACGAGGTCTTGAACAGTTTCAAATGCACTATCCCCAACAAGATCTAACAAGACACCTGCTATCTTCATTGAGAAAATATCTCAAAATTAGTATGAAATCAGTTGTCTACAAAAACTCAAGAGTGAAACCCATAGCAAAAGTAAATGAAATTTAACAACTACCTCGTCACCAGGTTTATCAGAGTCAAGCACCCGACAAATGGCCATAGCCAGTTCATCTCGGGAAAGCTGCGAACTACTTTTTGTTACTATCTGATCACATGCATCTTTTAACCAACTCAAATTGAAGCTTCGTCCATCAGTAGAGGGATGATGATCATTCAAGTTACCATGACTATATAATCCTTCATAATATGAAGAAGAAATTCCAGTGCTTTCCTCACCCAATAACTCGCCATCCTCCAAAGAAACATCCACCAGAAATCGAGCTGGTGCATGGAAAACAAGGTCAGAACCAAATTCCACATTGTCATGAGTCCCATTTACAGGCCTTTCTGAAACAACTGTAGTCCCCTTATCACTGGACTGCATCCCTGCAAGTCTCTGGGCTAGGGAGGCAACTTTCCGCACGTTAGCATCTGAAACGGCGTGACCAAGTAGTTTTTGCACTTCCAGCCTGCATTTCAAACATGAGTAAACGCAATCAAAATTCTTGAAACTTTTCTTCATTTTTATCCATAATTATTGTTAAAATTATTCACAATCTCAAACCCCGGATAATAAATAAATGAAATAAATACTCATTAAACACAATCCCAGCGTTTTTTAATTTTATCTTTATGACAAATTTAAACATCTTGTATTACTATGCACTGAATTGGTTTTATCCTTCTTGAGTCAAGGCTCGTTTGGGGTTCATAAGCGCTTTTTCTAGAAGCACTATTATAAACACATCAAAAACTATTAAAAATCCAAGTGCTTCCAGGAAAAGTACTTGGGGTGCTTTTGTGACCCATAAACACTTTAATTTTTCTGCCATACGTTGTCTAAAGCACTTTTAGACCTTCCAAAACCAGTCTCAAGCATTCCTTTAATCTGGTCTAGAACTGTTCAGTTTGGTATCTTGAGACTTAATTATTAGTAGTGGGATTTGAATAACGTGTTCACTGTGTTCCCGGAGGCCAGAGCACAAGAGATTCCTAAATGCAGTGACTCCGAAGTTTCTAAATTTAATTGTACAACTAAAATTAACTTTACTTATCAAGAAAAAAACAAACAAAAACAAAAAAAGCAAAATGTACTATCTGGATCTGCTAGCTTTTGGATAGATGCATTACTTATTTCTTCCGGATATCCAGGCACATTAACCATACTATAGTTAGTAAATATCATAATTTGAACATGACACATCAACCACTTATAATACTAATTTAATTTCTGTCTGATAAAAAGGAATGTTAATTATTGGGAACATAATTCTTACTTTTTTCCGGCAATATTTGTTTCAACATTGTCTTCCTCCTCTGGCCTGCCAAAAAGATGGTACACGGTGAGTGCCACCTCACAAAACTCTTCGGATGGAACTTCTCCATCTATCAACTCCACCACAGCCCCAATAAACTGCTTGTAAGCTTGCCGCACTTCAATCGAAGCTGTCCACAAATTTTCGATTTATTCAATACATCATATACGTGGTATGTCCACAATTTCATTACAGCAAGTTGTCTTACCTTCTTCCCATCTATAAACTATCTTCCGTGCAAGCTCTGACTCATCCACTGAGCTCGAAGACCTACAGCGTAAAGTTCAAAGGTTCAAAAGTTATTTTGGGATTAATTGATCAAAGACCAAGTAATTAGGAATTATACGCAGCTTGACTAGTAAAAATTAGCACAAATTTCACGTGCCCAGCAGTGCATTATTTGGTCACTAAGAAGCCTAAGGGGCGCAGAAAATTTATAGAACATGAAATTTCGATAACGTGCTTTGAACTTTTCCATTAAAAACCAGCTAAGCCAAATTGCATTAATCTCATTGCAGGGTAAAATTCGGTATTCCAAGTCCTATCTTATACTAATACGTTTCCTGCTTACTTTGCCTCACTTCTCCTAGGTTTTCTTGGCAGCCAAACAGAACATTACAGTAAAGTAAAAACTATGAGAAGGAAGAAAAAAAAAAGAGAGTGAATTGTTGAAAGGAAGTACTGGCGAGGCTTCTGGCTCTGAAGGATGAGCTTGCGCTGCAAATAGGCTTGGTCGATGTCAAAGGGCTCTCTGAGAGAGCTGGTCAGGCGCGGAAGCTGAACCAACATATTTTTCCTAATTCTTCAGCCTTAACGAAGCTTCGGTACTCCGATCCAATGTCAATCTTTGAGACTCGGTTTTATATGTAGGCTTTTGGGACAAGAAAGTAAATGAAGGAAGCGAACAAATGCATACGGATCAAGACTCCGACCCCATTTTGTAAGCATTTAAAAAATATTATTTTAAATTCTTTTGTGTGCTTAAAATAATTTTTGGACATCTCCTAGCTTTCAGAAAAACATTAAATAGAATATTTTAAAGGTATAGCCGGGGCGGCTATACTCTATAATAATAATATTTAGAATATTTAACAGTAATATTCTAAAAGTAAAGCCGAGCAGCTATACCCTATCCTTTGTACATAGAATATTTTAAACTTATAGCCGCGAGGATGTACTCTATAAATAGAATATTTTAAGGGAATAGCCGGGCAGCTATACCCTTTAAAAAGCAAAATCTGGATTTCTCTTTTTAAATAAATTTAATTAGTAGTTATGTTTTAATTATTATTTACATAGTGAATAATAAGTATTTAAATATTTTATGAAAGAAAAAATTAATAAAGATTAGTTGCTATTTTATACACGTACGCATGTATTTCTCAAGTTTAATACAACTATTTTTTTACAAAAGTTTCAATAAGACACACAAAATTTCAATTATTATACACATAATTCTCACGTATTATTGAATAAAAATAATATATATTTAAGAAAAAAATGGTATAGTCATTTATTCCCTAATTGCCTTTAAAAATAGTATAGTTGGGCGGCCATACTTATTTGACACGTGGCACCTTTGCATTGCCGCATCCTTTTTTAATATATAAATAGTATAGCCGCCGGCTATATTGTTTTAAAAAGATTATTTTAAAAAGGATAAGTTTTTTTTCTTTTTTTTATAAAAGAATTTCAAAAACATAAAATTAGTTTCTTTACTTTTGTTTTTTTCCTACTTCTTTAATTCAATATATGCAATTATATAATATCTTATTCTTTTTGAATTACTTCAATTAGTAATGGTATTTTCTTTATTATTTAATACCCAAAAAAAAATTATAGAAAATCCACAAAAAATTATACTATTATACATATAAAAAGGCAGGCCCATGGGCAAAGCCCACGTGTCAAAGAGGCCTAAGCCCACGTGTCAAAGAGGTAAAGCCATACTATTTTATAAATGCAAAAAAGGAGTATAGCCGAACGGCTATACTATTTTTTTTAAAATTCAAATAAATAGTCTAGCCGTGCGGCTATACTATTATATATATAAAAAGGCCGGCCCATGGCCTAAGCCCACGTGTCAAAGAGGCCTAAGCCCACGTGTCAAAGAGGCCTAAGCCATACAATTTTTTAATTCAAAAAAGGAGTATAGCCGAACGGCTATACTATTTTTTAAAAATTCAAATAAATAGTGTAGCCGTGCGGCTATACTATTATATATATAAAAAGGCCGGCCCATGGCCTTAGCCCACGTGTCAAATAGGTAAAGCCATAGTATTTTTAAATGCAAAAAAGGAGTATAGCCTATACTATTTTTTTAAAATTCAAATAAACAGTATAGCCATGTGGCTATACTATTATATATAAAAAGGCCGGCACATGGCCTAAGCCCACGTGTCAAAGAGGCCTAAGCCATACTATTTTTAAATTCAAAAAAGGAGTATAGCCGATTGGCTATACTATTTTTTTAAAATTCAAATAAATATTATAGCCGTGCGGCTATACTATTATATATCGAAAAAGGCCGGCCCAAGGCCTACGCCCACGTGTCAAAGAGGCCTAAGCCATACTATTTTTTATATGCAAAAAAGGAGTATAGCCGAACGGCTATACTATTTTTTTAAAATTCAAATAAATAGTATAGCCGTGCGGCTATACTATTATACATATAAAAAGGCCGGCCCATGGCCTAAGCCCACGTGTCAAAGAGGCCTAAGCCATACTATTTTTTAAATGCAAAAAAGGAGTAGAGTCGGACGGCTATACTATATTTTTTTAAAATTCAAAAAAATAGTATAGCCGTGCGGCCATACTATTATGTATATATATATATATATAAAAAGGCCGGCCCATGGGCTAAGCCCACGTGTCAAAGAGGCCTAAGCCCACGTGTCAAAGAAGCCTAAGCCATACTATTTTTAAATGCAAAAAAGGAGTATAGCCGAAACGGCTATACTATTTTTTTAAAATTCAAATAAATTGTATAGTCGTGCGGCTATACTATTATATATATAAAAAGGCCAGCCCATGGCCTAAGCCCACGTGTGAACGAGGCCTAAGGCCACGTGTCAAAGAGGTAAAGCAATACTATTTTTTAAATGGAAAAAAGTAGTATAGCCGAGTGGCTATACTATATTTTTTAAAATTCAAATAAATAGTATAGCCGTGTGGCTATACTATTATGTATATGAAAAGGCCGGCCCATGGGCTAAGCCCACGTGTCAAAGAGGTAAAGCCATACTCTTTTTTAAATGCAAAAAAGGAGTACAGCCAAATGGCTATACTATTTTTTTAATTCAAATAAATAGTATAGCCGTGCGGCTATACAATTATAAAAAGGCCGGCCCTTAGGCCACGTGTCAAAGAGGTAAAGAAATACTATTTTTTAAATGCAAAAAAAGAGTAGAGCCGAGCGGCTATACTATTTTTAAAAATTCAAATAAATAGTATAGCCGTGCGGCTATACTATTATATATGTAAAGAGGCCGGCCCAAGGCCTAAGCCCACGTTTCAAAGAGGCCTAAGGACACGTGTCAAAGAGGTAAAGCAATACTATTTTTTAAATGCAAAACAGGAATATAGCCAGACGGCTATACTATATTTTTTTAAAATTCAAATAAATAGTATAGCCGTGCGGCTATACTATTATGTATATAAAAAGGCCGGCCCACGGGCTAAGCCCACGTGTCAAAGAGGTAAAGCCATACTATTTTTTAAATGCAAAAAAGGAGTATAGCCGAACGGCTATACTATTTTTTTAAAATTCAAATAAATGGTATAGCCGTGCGGCTATACTATTACATATATAAAAAGGCCGGCCCAAGGCCTAAGCCCACGTGTCAAAGAGGCCTAAGCCATACTATTTTTAAATGCAAAAAAGGCGTAGAGCCGCATGGCTATACAATTTTCTTAAAATTCAAATAAATTATATAGCGCCGCGGCTATACTATTATATATATAAAAAGGTTGGCCCATGGCCTAAGCCCACGTGTCAAAGAGGCCTAAGGCCACGTGTCAAAGAGGTAAAGCCATATTATTTTCTAAATGCAAAAAAGGAGTACAACCGAACGGCTATACTATTATATATATAAAAAGGCCGGCCCAAGGCCTAAGACCACGTATCAAAGAGGCCTAAGCCCACGTGTCAAAGAGGCCTAAGCCATACTATTTTTAAATGCAAAAAAGGCGTAGAGCCGCATGGCTATACTCTGTGTTTGAATTTTAAAAAAAGAGCCTCCAGCGACTAGGCACCACGTGTCCCAAAAAGTATAGCCGTGCGGCTCTACTATTTTTCAAAATCCCAAAAGGTATAGCCGGCCGGCTAGACTATTTTTCAAAAAGAAAAATAGTACAGCTGCGCGGCAATACTATGTAAATAGAATTTAATTATTTTGTGGACTTTTTCTATAATTTTTTTAATACTAATTAATAATTACTAATTAAAGTAATTCAAAAAGGCTAAGATGTTACTCCATTACATGTATTGAATCAAAGAAGTGGGCCAAAAAACAAAAGCAAAGAAAGTAATTATATGTTTATTAAAAAGGATTAAATTAAATTTTTTTATTTTTTAAAAAGCATTACAAATACGTACAAACATGTACAATATGACTATTGTACGTTTGCTTTTTAAAAAAGGATATGCATATAGAACACGAATGTATTATTGTAAACTACGTACGTACACACACACATATACATATATATATATATATATTACGACTAATTAAAGTAATTAAAAAAGAATAAGATATTACTTAATTGCATATATTAAATGAAGGAAGTTGGCCAAAAGAAAAAGTAAAGAAACTAATTTTATATTTTTAAAATTTATACTTTAAAAAAAAATTTTAATTTAATTTAATTTTTTGAAAAGGTAGGCTACACCCTTTAAGTATCATAGTAAGTATTTCACTTTTTTAATTACTTTGATTAGTAATTAACTTAGTGAATATTAAAGGAGAAAAAGAAAAAGAGAAATTGAATTACTATTCATCAAGTCATATAATTCATGATGTTAATTAAAATATTTAATCATAAATCAGTCATTAAATAAATAATTATTAAAATATAATTTCTAATTCAACTAATTAAATCTCCAATGCCCATTATGAAGTTACTAAAAACAAAATTTTTAAAAATTAATTAACCTAAACATCCTAAGTTTATATTTCTTTTTCAAAAATAAGACCTCTCCCGACGAAATTTCGTCGGCAAAGATATTTTCGTCGGGGGAAACCTAATCCGTCAAATTTTGTCGGCATAGATCTTTGCCGACGAAATTTTGTCGGGAGAAGTGTTCATGTGTTTTTTTTTTTTTTTGCAAAGTATAAATTTTAAAAATATATAAGTAGTTTCTTTACTTTTTCTTTTGGCCAACTTCTTTCATTTAATATATGTAATTAAGTAACATCTTATCATTTCTGAATTACTCTAATTAGTCGTAATATATATGGAGGGTCCTTCTTTCTTTTATTTATTTATTAATTACATACTATATTTACATAGTATAGCCGTGCCGCTGTACTGTATTTTTCTTTTTGAAAAATAGTCTAGCCGAACGGCTCTACTTTTTTGGGACACGTGGCACCTAATCGCTGGAGGCTCCTTTTTTTTAAACCAAAAAAAGTACAGCCGCACGGCTATACTCTGTGTTTTTTGTTAATTTTTTAAAGTAGACACGTGGCGTCCTCCTTTTTATATTAAAAATATAGTATAGCCGAACGGCTATACTCAGTTTTTTTTTTTAAAAAAAATTTTTTTAATTTTTTTTATGAAAAGGTAGGCTACACCCTTTAAGTATCATAGTGTGTATTTCACGTTTTTAATTACTTTGATTAGTAATTAACTTAGTGAATATTAAAGGAGAAAAAGAAAAAGAGAAATTGAATTACTATTCATCAAGTAATATAATTCATGATGTTAATTAAAATATTTAATCATAAATCAGTCATTAAATAAATAATAATTAAAATATAATTTCTAATTCAACTAATTAAATCTCCAATGCCCATTATGTAGTTACTAAAAACAAAATTTTTAAAAATTAATTAACCTAAACATCCTAAGTTTATATTTATTTTTCAAAAATAAGACCTCTCCCGACGAAATTTCGTCGGCAAAGATATTTTCGTCGGGGGAAACCTAATCCGGCAAATTTTGTCGGCATAGATCTTTGCCGACGAAATTTCGTCGGGAGAAGTGTTCATGTGTTTTTTTTTTGAAAAGTATAAATTTTTAAAATATATAATTAGTTTCTTTACTTTTTCTTTTGGCCAACTTCTTTCATTTAATATATTAATTAAGTAATATCTTATCCTTTTTGAATTACTATAATTAGTCGTAATATATATGGAGGGTCCTTCTTTCTTTTATTTATTTATTAATTAAATACTATATTTACATAGTACAGCCGTGCGGCTGTACTGTATTTTTCTTTTTGAAAAATAGTCTAGCCGAACGGCTCTACTTTTTTGGGACACGTGGCACCTAATC